>NW_006494608.1:8329354-8336157 GCF_000325575.1 Pteropus alecto | reverse complement strand
GACCTACGTCAAAAGTAATCCCTGTGAAATTTCAGAATCCCAGTCTTCTGAGATAAAAACTGGTCATTGCAAAGAAACTGGAATCAGAATGACATTAAGCTTATCAATAAAAACCTTTGATAATAAAAGTCAGTGAAAAAATGTCTCCAAATTCTGTAGGAAAATGATTTTCAATCTAGTTATATACTCAGACTATCAATTAAGTGTGAGGGTAGAATAAAAACATTTTCAAGTGTGTAAGGATTCTAAAAATTGACCTCCCATGCATCTTTCCACAGGAAGCTAGTGGAGGAGATATTCCATCAAAACAAAGGAACAAACCCAGAGAAAGGAAGGCAATGGGATCCAAGAAACAGGTGCTCTAAGACAGAGAGGCTAAAGAGAGTTCCAGGATAGCAGGGACTACCAATTTTCATTCTAAGTCTTTTGGAACTATTTGCCTATATTACTTTGGTTAAAAAATAAAGTTTAATTAAGAAGAAAAAACATGGTTGAAACACTCAATAGTAAGTTCCAGTTGCCAGATAAAAAAGAGAGGAGATGAAGGGAGGAGAATCCTGGAGAATAGAGATGAGCATGGAAACTGTACTCTAGAGCAGAACTAGATCTGAGAGCAAAGGCAGAAACATGAATGAATGGTGGTGTGCAGATATGTACACATGCACACCAAGGAGAAGGAGCTCTGAATCTTTTCTTTTGTGAGATTGTTTCACTCAGGATGTATGCATCCTTCGGAGATGATGGTGTGGTAGATGGTTTCAGGACTTTCCAGCTCTGATCACTGCACTCCAAGGTGCAATCTGGAGGGAAGGAGTTTGTTGGTACCAGCCTGTGTCTCAGAAAAGACAAGGCCTGGTGAGGAGTGACAGCGAATGGGGTAACTAGTCATTCGAAAGTGTTGACAAAGTCACTCAAGTTTAAGCTTCCACCCACCTCTCCTCCCTCAGCACTACAACATCCTTCCTCTCTCTACTTGCCAGTTTGACCTAAAGACAACGTATGCGAGGATGGTCCCTGTTCAATTCCACTCCGGGAAACTTGGAGAAAGTTCCCACCCCTACCACTTTGAGGAAGTGTGAGCATCAGTCTGTCTGAGTGCTTTGAGGAAGAGAGTGTAAGGCAATTGATCTTAATTGAGTCCTTACTATGTGCTAGGCATGTCATGTATATTTTCTAATCCAAGTTACCCACTGCCTTAGGTGCATTTAACTACATTTCTCTACATATTATCTACATTTCTCAGATGAGGAAATTGGTTGCAAAGCTAATAAGAGATTGAAATGAGACTGCACTGTGCTTGACTTCAAAGCTCCCATATTGGGAAATGAATGTAGAAAAAGCACAGGGACAAACATAAGTCAGGGAAAGAAATGGCTTATGGTTTGGTAATAACAGTATCCTAATTACTTATGACTGAAGTTGTTTTCGCTCCAGACTCATCTGCTCCTTTTCAGGTACCTAAGACCTTCTGCCTCTCTCCCTGCTGCCCTTGTCTGTCTAAAATTCAATGGATTTTGCCATTTTAAGAATAGATGTGTGAGCATCCTCAAGACAGAGGGGGATGTGTCCAGATTTTGTCAGCACTGGCTTCTACAGCTGACTGTTCTGTCCCTCCCAGGGGCCAGAGCCTGGCTTGTCAGAGCCTAGTTCAATCTTCTGCCCTCCTTCCCTGTTGTCAATAGAGTTCCTGATGGGTGTGGCCGAACTGGTCATTCATAGCCCTTGGGCTCTTTGGGTCGAGTAATTTGCTCCCTTAGAGTTGGGGCGAAGAAACAGAGCATATGGGTATGTTATTCAAGAGACCCCAAGTTGGGGAACAGAGGCCAAAAGGACAGGTGGAAAACAGGTGCCACCAAAGACTGTATTTACTCACATTGCTTTCCCATTGGATACCACTACCATTTACTAACAGCCACCATAATTCAGTATTTATTATGAGCTTGGTACTTTATCTCACTTAATTCTTCTTAGCTCCATTTTACAGATGAGCAAGTCGAGGCTAGAGAGACTAAGAAACATGACTAAGCTCACCTAGTTAGTAAGCATGAAGTTGAGATATGCACTTCTAATCCTGTTCTGACCCCTGTTTTATCTATCTTTAACTTTTCCAGTTCTAGACCTGAGTTCCTTTTTAGAAACCCCCAACAAAAATGGGTTGCAATTTGAGAATATGAAAGTGAAATATTTTTCAAGATTACCAAAATAATACATAAGAAATAAATTCTCACACGTTAGCATTTCCAACAAAAGGAATTTCACAATTGGGAAGGGATTACAATAATTCTATTCATGTGTGATAATTTTTTGCCAATTATAGATAATTAGTATAATTGAAATATCTATTATGTGTATCATTAATATGAGTAAAATTTTTTTTAAAGTTTTATGTGATTATAACATGAAACACTGATCAATCTCTGACTGCATGGGGCTCATCTTAACCTAAAACAAATGAAAGAGGATGTTATTCCCCACTAACACTGGACCACAGTCTACCCCTGAGTTTTCCAGTGCTCATATCTACTTTGAAAAGCGTCCTCAAAAATTATTGTTACCAACACTTGTAACGCTCTCTTTTGCCTCTCCCTTTTTTCCGAGACATCCCTTTGGCTGATTAACCTCACTCTTTCTTCAGCTTCTGTAAGAGAACACGAACACCTGGTATTTCTCTATCCATAGACATTCCCCTGAAAATTAAACCAAAAAGGAACAGAAAGAAGAAGCTATTAAGCCTCCACTGCCTGTTTTATTTTTTAAAGGCTGCCCCTAGCTTCTGTGAAGTTAGGTACTACCAGCTTGGGTGAGAAGTTCCTTCATTAGTCAAAATTGAAAGAAATGTATAAAAGAGGGTTTTTAAACTGGGTCCCCTGGAGTCCTTGGGGGCATACAAGATGATCTCTCAGAGGACCTAAGAGATATGGGCTCTGGGTACAGGTAGTTCTGCTTTTATATTGGGTACCCTGTTAGGTTTTGTGGGGATGAAAATGTGCTACAACAAAAAGTTTGAAAGCCACTGTATACTATATCAAAGCCCTTCCCAGAACTTTGGAATAGAACCGTCTTCCTAACTCTAAAGCAAGGGTACTAGCCCTCACCAGCAACCGACATTCCAGTGAGAAGTAATTAGAAAATGACCTTGCAAAATGAGGGGGCAAGGAAAGTGGCATGTAAATGGATGACAACAACAGGACAATGATTATGATAATGGAAATGTGTGCGGGCTGTGATTCCATCTGACTGCGTCCTCCTGAATGCCTAAAGCTGAGGTCGGCCATTGCTACGGAGGGACTCTGGCTGTCAAACCGGGTCAGGCTTGTACCAAAGTGAAAGGTATGAGAATCTGGTAGATCAGTAGCAACTGTCATTAAATACTTGCTTTTTCTTCAAAAATCAACGCTTTCCCCTTCTTTCATAACTTAATGCCTACTTGCTGACTAGACCCTTTGAGATTCACACTGTGTGCATTAAAAATCATCAGCTAATACTACAATCTGTACTTCTCATATTGTATTATTAATGTTTCCTTTTCACGACATTATGGATATTGGAGTCTTATCTCATCTTCTAAACTCTTAAAAACAAGGCTCTAGTTTCATTCATCTCTGTACCCCTGCCTGCGAGTAGCTAACATAGTACCTTGCTTACGAAGAAAGCACTCAATAAATATTTTTGAATGAAGGGTTTCCTGCCCTATCACCGAGAAATTAGTCTGCTGCTCAATATGGCACTCCACTGCCCATCAAAACAGACACGCGTGAATTTAAAATACTCTTAATTCAAATGAGTTTAATTTTCTTTTCTGTTCTTTCCTTCTGTCCAGAACAACCAAATAAAACCTCAGACAGGTGGGCTCAGCTTTCTGGGTGTGCAGGAAAATATAAGCCTCTGTTATGCTAATTTTCCCTTCACTTAGGTCATCAAAGAAGAGTTGTAGAAAAAATTCAAACTGTTGTGACAAATGGGCTCTTAAGTGAGCTGACTACCCTATCTGCCCAGGTATTCCTCACTCTCTGCTCCAGGAATCTTCAACTAATCTAAAAACTCAGGCAGCCAGGAAGTCGCCCGGTGGCTGATGTGTCATCCTTCCAGGTATTTCTTTCTAGCTTACTCTTGTTCTGATATAGGTTTGCTATGAAGGATGATGACGACAACAATGACGGCAATAGAGACAATAATGATGACGGCAGTAAAATCCACTGAATACTATCCGGCAGGCACTGGGATGAACCCCTTAATGCCCATTATCTCGTTTAAACCGCGCAACTGCCTTACGAGGCAGGACTATTACCACTTCCATTTAACACGTGATCAGACCACTCATGACCCAGCAAGGCAGAGTCCCTCGACCAAGGACTCTGGGCTTCTATCGCCACGGTGGGACTTACCTAGGAAGCACTGAGTTAGGTGGCCTGGATTTTGCAGGGGATGCGACTTTAGGTTCCAGCCCAGAGCTCCCTGAAGATCCTGGCAGAGAGTCCTGCACCAACCCCGACTGGTTCGGAAGTACTTCCCTTGCCGAAGTCAGGAGATGCTCTTTATCTTTAACTTCTTTTTCCCGGGACTTGGCTTTGTGTTCCGCCAGGAGGAGGTCAAATTGCTTTTTCCTACCCGGGACTGCCCTTCGATGGCTCAGCGAATGTGTCTAAGGAGAAGAGAGATGAAAAGCACAGCCTCTTTGATCAGCACATAAACCTGCTTCCCCAGGCCCTCCATCTCAGAAACAGCAATTCATGAGAATTTAGAGGTGCTTGAAAAGTGAACTTCAAGGCAACGGCTCCTGTCCTGTGGCTGGGAAGAGGCAGAGACCACACAAATGCAACCATGCCCTACTCTCTTGGCGTTAAGAAGCCAAAGCTGCCTCCAAAAAGGGCATAAGATGATGAGCTTCAGTGCAGAACCCAGGAAAACCTCTCTGAGGAAAGGCCACCGTGAAGGAGTGCTAGAGTTAATCCAGGTGCAGGTGGTAGGTTCACTTTGGCCCAGACACACGGAGCCACCAAGCAGAGAGGGCCACCGCCTCGATCCCAAGAAGCACTAGCAGTTCAGTATGAAATATGTGGCTGGGGGCTACCCAGTGGCGGCAGCCTGGGGTCAGCTGTCCGCCTGGCCACCCCGGCGTGGCCGGATCAGGGGCGCGGCAGACCGTCCTCCCGTCCAGGGCTGCCGTTCAGGGCGCTGCTGCCGCCGCCGCCGCTCCTGCATACATTAAAACGTAGCAGGGTTTAGAACCGCCTGTGAGTGCCTATAAATACAATTTACTGTCTGGCCTCACAAGTAACAGGGGAAGGGGGTCAGCTGTCCGCCTGGCCACCCCGGCGTGGCCGGATCAGGGGCGCGGCAGACCGTCCTCCCGTCCAGGGCTGCCGTTCAGGGCGCTGCTGCCGCCGCCGCCGCTCCTGCATACATTAAAACGTAGCAGGGTTTAGAACCGCCTGTGAGTGCCTATAAATACAATTTACTGTCTGGCCTCACAAGTAACAGGGGAAGCCTTTTTTTTTTTTTTTTTCTTCTTAAAAAGCCAGCCAGCTTGAGGCAGGCACTCTGCTACCATGGAAGAGAAGAAAGCATTTCCCTTACAAAGAACAGCTGGGGGTCATGTCGAGGTTCCACACCCTGCCGTGTGCAGAGAGTGGCATGCAAACATTTTGACAAAGGCCCCAGCGAGAGCAGGAAGTATTTTTTATGGAAAGAGAAATACCTTGCAGGTGAGGGATCTTGTGCAAGGTTTCTTTGTCTCGGGATCCAATACTCCACAGTGTTTATTTGGGTCAAATTCTCTCTCTGGTTTAAGAAACAAACAAAAAATATAAGAAAAAAGGAGACTAAATAGGATTTGGCATTAAGACTACATTAAAAAAAAACGCACATTTGCACCAACAAGTGAGACATTGTCAGGCAATCTGTTTTTTTTTTTTTCTCTTTTTCTTTTTCCAACCAACTGCTAAAATGCTTCGAGAACCACTCAGGGGAAAATTGTGCACCCTCTGAACCAGAGTTCCAAAGTCCAGCTTCGGTAAGGATGCGGAATGTAGCGCAGGGCGCGGGGAGTGGGGTGGGGCGCGGTGCGCACTGGGAGGGAAGCACCATGCTGCTCTCACACTTTATTTCACTTGAAATGGTTTTTCAGATACTTGGCCCTTTGGGCATAGTTGGCTGCGGACCAGGGAGAGCCACCTGAGGCCCAAGGGTCACTTTTTCTTGGGTGGCTTCAAGAGTATACACCCTCCCCCACCCCCATCCTGCCTTCCTGTTCATTTTAGCCATTTAAGTAGGAGACTATTCCTTGACATGTCAGTGTGACCTGCTTCTCTCCTGCTTTGCAAAGTGCTCAGCACAAGGCTTTCCAGACAGCTTAGTTGACCAGAAAATTTGTTTACCTGATTCAGGAACGTTTTGGTAGTGTCATAGGCAGGGGCAGGGATAAGTCTGAGTATGTGCCTTACGTGGGTCTAAACTTGAAGGTGCAGAGGGCGGAGCCTGCTAGTCTCACCGCTTTGGCCCGCTCTGCCCCAGTACAGGGCCTGTTACTCCAAGTGAGAATGAGCCAGGGCAAGCTAAACCCTTGAGATGGCTGCAGAGAGGCCAGGCTTTCCCCAGTGTGTGCCTTCCCACTGGACTGTTGAGTTTACTTGTAAGGAACTTGTTCTCTTTGGGCCCATTTTGGATCCTTCGTCCCCCCTGGATTACAAAAATGTTCTCCTCCTTCAGAAAATGAGGGGCTGTGAAGCAAATCTCTTAAGGACCCTTTAGGCTTTAAAGTTCCACCCCTCAGATGGCCTGTGCTGTTTCTGAAAGGCACCCCA
>NW_006494608.1:8315137-8329320 GCF_000325575.1 Pteropus alecto | reverse complement strand
TCTTCTGGGCATTCAGGGAGAATGTTGGTGGGTGGGTGAGGGGTAAGTATAAATTTGGTGGTGTCCTTAAGAGTCTTGAATAGCTGCAAATAAAAAAGAGGTTACCTAGCCTGAAAATGTGTCTGAAATTGGTGGGGTAAACTCTGAGCATAATAAATTAATGTGTTCTATTTTTGAAGGAAGATTTGGGGATCATGGGGTGGTTGAGATGGTGGTAATGATAAGTATGCAACAAAACCATTCTTATTTCCATGACAGATTCCCTGGTTGGCTATCAAAATGCCTCCTGCCCCTTTTGTTTTCTTCCTTCTTCTTCCTTCTCTTTTTCTTCTTCTTCTTTTTTTTTTAAAAGCTTCACTTTTAAGAATAGAAAATGGCTAGACCTGGTGATGCCCATTTCCTATGAGCCCTGTCAGCCCACTGAGGAGTGCCTGGGTGCCAGGCCCCAGGCTGCCCTTCCCTTGGGCCTGTCAGTCATACCCGTGCCCAGATCCACACCCGACCTCATGCTGGCAGGGAACTGAGCAGGTTGTTTGGCTAGAGTAAGAGCTGCTGCCAAATGTGAAAGCGAGACAGAAACAAGCGAAAGACCCAATGAGACGAAACAATCAACAAAATGCAAAACCAACAAATAGCAAAAAATCCCCAAACGACTTCAGATTGGGGAGCAGACTGAAAGCCATGGTCATGTTTGTACCATGACAAGGAACCACGGCCTCTGGGCATTGTGCCCAGCCAGGCCCACTGGTTTTTCCAGGGATGCTGCCCCCCACCTCTGTAGAGTGAAACTGAATGTTCCCAGCAGGGGGAGAGCCAGGAGGACGCGGGGGCCCCTATCCGCACAGGGAGGCCCCATGATGCTCAAAGAGAGCAGTGGGCTCTACCTTCCTTGATAATGGGTGAGCAGTACATGGAGAGATTTTCAAGGTATAATACCAGTATCATTTCAATGCTTAGGGCCTGAGGTATTTTTAGAATAACTTTTTTAAAAAGTTACAGATATAAGATAGAAAAACTGAAATACAAAAAAATATGAAGTAGAAAATAAAAATGACCCACAATTTTGGGGTACTTAATAAGCATGCTCACACCAGAAAACATAGTTACTTTCTCACAATATTTTCTTTCTCGCAATATTTTCTTTTTTTCTGGTCAACATTAGATAAATGTCCACGGTGTGTGAATTAATTGTGAAGCATATTTTGGTCTTTTGGAAAAAGCAGAACTGCTAGATTTAGTTTTACAACAAATTCAAGGCAAATGTCACCCACGTGGGGGCCCCTAAAGGCAATCATCTCCTCAAAGGCTGGCCATGTACACCTTTCGGGTACCCCACGAGCCTGTTCAGATAATCAAGGGGTACATCTAAGGGATACTCCCCAATATCTCATCTGCTGTGCTAGCCTGAGCATTCCCAAATAGAAATCCCAACCGGTTATGTGGGAAAGGCAGTTGTAGACACAGACCACATAATCAACCTGGAAAGCAATCAAGCCAAAGGAGAGAGGTCATGCTTTTCTGTGGGGCAGTCACCAAGGGGACTGTCCCAAGCCGGCCCTGAGCTACTATGAGATGTCGCTGTGGGTTGTCTGACTTTGTGGTAGGGAGGTGTCTATAAAACCCAGGGGCAGTTCAGCCTGACAGCATGGCGACACGACCGTGGGACCTGTGGACTGCTGTGGCTGGTGCAGAGCATCCTGCCTCCTGGGTCACTAGGGGTAACGCCCGCTGAGCACCAAGCCTCGTCTGGCCCGGGAATGAGAACAGGCTCTCACTGGCATTTTCAAGTGGGGCCCTGTTTGCAGGTAAACTCCACGTCCCCCTTAAGACGAAACAGACCTGCTGAATTATAAGAACACATCACTCCCTTGGTTATGGATGTGACTCAATTTCAGTCTAATCATGAGCCAGACTCAAAGGACAGACACATACCTGAAAGTCTCCTGTAAGGCTTGTTGTTGTTTTTGGTGCCGTTTTGGTGTTTCTTGTCTAGTGTGGAGGACAAAATTCCTTTGCCATTTAAGATCTTCTCTGGGGAAGGTGGCACTGACTTGGACATCAAGACCGGCTTAATCAAGGGTGGGGTGGAGACAGCCGAGGACGAGGTGGAACAGGCGGTGACCGCAGCAGTGGTTGTAGAGTTCATTTTGACATTGGCACCATCTGCCTTCACTAGGTTAGGAATTTTCTCTAAACTGACTACAGGAACCGGAACACTGAAAAATAAATGAACAAACATGCACAATTGCTTTCTTTGATGCATCTGGTTTGCTGAGAAGCTATACTCTCTTATCATTATCAGAACACTTCCTTATCACTTATTTATACTCCTCCTATAAGCTAGCAGCATGATTCCAGTTTTGATGGGAGTGAGATTTGTGCCTTGCAAAGGACCAACAGGGGGTGCGAGGCTGGCGCAGTGCCAGGGATGGCATCGGAGCTGACTGATTACCTCCCGTACCCGTTGTCTCCATAGATCCTGCAGCTCCCCCTTCTCAGTTCTTATATGTCGGCTGTCTCGGAGACAGCACCTTGGGAAGAACAAGGTGCCTGCTGTGAAGCTCAGGAAGAGATGCTGTTTGTGCTCTGAAGATGGTGTGCCACCGTGCCACTTGCTGAATCACACCCCTTCCCCCTGCTGCTCAGCTGGTCTCCCACCCGGCGATTGGGCCTGACATCTGCTTAGCTCAGGAGTGCTGACAGGCTCATGCCACGGGGAGGCATGGCTGCAGGCCAGCGTGCCACGCTGCATGCTGTCGGAGGACTCCTGGATCACTCTCATATCCTGGGGATGGGCTCAAATTGAGTGAGCCGCCATGTAACATTATCTAATATTCCATTTTAGGCAGCTAGTTATGTAAATAGGCAATTCTCAAGGCTGGCAGGTGAGAGAATGAATTTTAAGAAGACAGAGCACAAAGGTGTATGTTTGCTCTTCAGAATCTGTCACCTTAGCCCCACTTCCCTGCTATTTCTCCTGTAATGGATATGCATTTGATTTCTGTGCATTTAATGCTGGAGGACCCTGTGTCTGGGGGGCTGTAACGAACTCTGTCTCTGGTTTTAAAAAATGAGATGAATAAGCTTTGCTTTGATTCCTGAACTAGATTTCCCTTCCTCTTTGCAGGAGGGCCGAACACTAACACTTCAGCCCCCTAATCATCTCTGAACCGATGTAGCTATTTGAATGCCAAATGATCTAGAATATGGCTTATACACGCCTGCAGACAATGTAGGGCATGAAAGAGAGGCTGGTTTTGGCGAAGAGGGATCTTATTTGTCCACATGGCTGGCTGGCTGGCTCCCTTCTTTAAGATTCATTCATAGATCATTCCTTTGATCCATTTGTTCATGAAATCATTTCAGCAACCCCTCAGACCCTGCCCCTTTTCCGACTTTGAAACAGGATCACAGACGTTATTTATAGGTCTTTGCCAGTGAGAAGGCACTCAGTGGTAGAGCAGATTGTTGCCGGGCTTCTCCGACTTCACCCTAGGACCACGTGCTTTCCTGGCCTGAGGAAGGGTGGTGTAGGGCTTCAAGTCCCATGGGAGGCAAAACCGGAACAGTGGTTTTTAGCAATACGCCAAGTCACTGACGATTCTGCCCTTGATCAGAGAGAGGGTCCCTATCACTGAGATATAACTGAACTGCTGCTACTTTCTATTTAACGGCAATTCTCAAAGCACTCACATGTTGCTGAAGAACAGCACAAGAAGCCCTTGAAAAGTCAGCATGCTAAAAAGTGATAAAGACATTACCTGGGAAATTAGTGCTGCATTCCTGATTTTTTCCAAATGGTAAAAAGTGTAAAACCATGGAACATGGACTACTTCTAGGATCATTCCCTCACTCCGTTTTAAAGGACACAAATTATAGAAATCAGGGTTTTGAAAAGATATTTGCACACCCATGTTCATAGCAGTATTATTCATAACAGTCAAAAGGTGGAAGCTATCCAAATGTCCATTGATGGAGAATAGACAAAATAATATTCCATACAATGGAATATTAAAAGGAAGGAAGCCTTTAAAAGGAAGGAAATTCCAACGCATGATGAATGTTGAAGACATTGTGCTAAGTGAAATAAGCCAATCACAAAAAGATGAATACTGTATGATTCCATTTATATGAGGATCAAGTTCATAGAGGCAGAAAGTAAAATGGTGGCTGCCAGGGACTGGGGGCAGAGGGGAATGAGGAGCTGTTGTTTAATGGGTACAGAATTTCAGTTTTGCAAGATGAGAAGAGTTCTGGAGATTGGATGTACAACAATGTAAATGTACTTAACACTACTGAACCGTACATAAAAAATGGTTAAGATAGTAAATTTTATGTGTATTTTACCACAATTAAAAATTTTTTAAATGTACAAACTAAAAAACATCCCCACAAATTAAAAAACTCATATAACTTAAATTATACTTCAATATCTTGACTTTAAAAATATATGATTCTGCTTAAAAAGCTCTTGTTGATTTGTCACCTTTGTTCTGATCTGTTGACTTTTATTTCTTTAGAAAAAAAGTTTAACTTGATGTGAATATGTGGACCATTAACCAGGTGAGAAGACTCTCTAGCATTTGATGGCCTTCTCTCATACACCTCTTTGTGAAGCCCGGAAAGTTCAGGAAAGGAAGTTAAGACCTTCGAGTTCCAGATGCAGTTCTGGTAGTGTGAGCTGGTGTGAGGCAAGGGAAGGCCTCCAGTTTCTCTGAGAAATGCTCTGGGCACATGTTGAGTACACATAAGCTTGGCAGACAAAGATACGATGTTGGGATAGAATAATCCAGATCAATTATACAAACTGAAATATATTTAAAAACTGAGCCTAATGGTTCTCAAATGCTCATAGTACAGTCTGCGTTTCTCCCCTAAAGTCGATGTCCGAGGAAGCTGTGCGGGCACAGGTGCATTAGGTCTGGCCATTAGGAGCAGCGACAGTTGACTCGTCTCTATGGTGATGCTTCTTCCCAATCATGTTTAGGAACTCAGCTTGAGCGAGGCCAGCTAATGTCTGTGACTGATCTAATTTGGAATTTTCTCCACTACATAATGAGTGTGGCCCACTCATACCCTCTATTGCCAATGCTTCTGGAACTCCAGCTGGACTTCAATCCTAGTACTCCTGGCAGGATGTGGAATTGAAGCCCATCAGAAACAAGAAGGAAAGACTGCTGTGCAGTCCTCTGGAACTGAGTTTTACTGGGTTGCAAAGGGAGGTGTCGGGGGGAAAAAGATCTGATTAAGAATGTTCCAAAGGGTTCCACAGACCAGGTGAGTCAGTGGGGATCAGAGCCACTAAGTAAACACCCCTGATGCCAAGTAAGTGGGTCACATCTTGGCAGTGGAAGAAGAAAGATTGAGTTGTTGTGGGTGGGACTATAATGGTGTCTAATGGAGAAGGGCTATTGATAGAGCAAAGGAGGAGAGCCTGGGGGCTGCCTCTGATAATTTTTCCTTTGGTGTCTCTTCTCTCCCCTAAAGGTTTCAGGCTTCCCCTCTAGGGTAACCTGCCTCTGGCCTGAGCTGAGAAGATACTTTTGCTGGGAGTTAAGAGAAGAAAGGGAAACAGGCAGCTCAATGATAGTGGGAAGGGTCAAACACATCCCTAGAGGAGATGAAAGAGAGAGAAGTGGAAATCATTCCCATCTGACCTTGCCATCCTTATTCCCCATTATAAATGTTAGCCATTGGTCTATTTGAGTATTCAGCCTCTTTTCTTCACTACTATCGGCAACAGTCCCAAGAACCTAAATTGATGAACAAAGGAGGAAATAATTGCAAGATGGTGCCACTCGATGTGGAAAACCAATACCAGAAATTCAACCTTTTCAGCAAAGTGCTCTGGCTGCCTTGAGAAGCCATTGAGAGCCCTGGCCCCTGATACATTTACATACATATCCCTATGTGTTTCTATACTCCAGGAAGTGAGGGAGTGTGGCTGTCCGGAAGCCATTATCTCAGAATTGTCTTCTGCTTTCTCCCATTGTCCCTTTTCTCACTCCCCCCAGTTCTTCTGCCATCACCTTTCCCAGCCAGTACAGTGCCCCAGCCCTGGGCAGGTAAGGGCCCCTGCTAGATGGCAATGGACCCTGAATAACAGATTTAATATTTTTCCATTTGGAGAGAAGCCAAAAGATCCTGACCCCTGCTTTCACAGTTCAGGCATCCCCCCTTTTTTCTGTGTCTAATCACAGTAATTCAAAAACTTCATGTGTGGTTAGATGCTGAGAGGGGTGGATAGTTGGCAACACCTAGATGACTTACTAAGCAATACATTATTCTGTTTGCTTAAGCAACAAACAGCCTGGTGGTTACCCTTGAGGTCAGCCAAAGCCCCTCAAGTTCCTTCCCTTTCAGTCTTAAGGGATGCACTTACACACTTCCTGAAGTCTCACAATTAGTTGCATTTATCAACTCACTATTGTCCTTTCTTTGAGGAGCTGTGTTTGAAAGGGAAAGACGAGTCCTCACTCTTCCCCTACTGCTTTCATAATGCCTGTTTTGTTCGCTTGAGATGAACTCTTTCAGGGAGCCTGGGCTGCAGCCTGTTTCCCTGCTGTGTCTAATACACTGGGAGTAGTTATCTCCTTGTTATCTCTGTACCTCTGTCTCGGGTCTTGGGAAGGGATCCCACAGCCCAGAGAGAACAGCCCTCCCTCATCCTCCTTGCTACGTGGAGGCGATATCTACCTTGCTTTTTGTGTGCTGCTTTGGCTGCCCATGTCTTCTTCCTGTGTGCTTGGCCTGTCTGCATTTATCTTTCTGGAGCAAGGTTATAAGAAAAACGGTTCTCCTGGTACCAAGAAGATTCCCCTTCCTGCCCAATGATGTCTGCAAAAGAGCAGAGGTGAAGAATCTTACGGTGCCACCAATTGTCGTGGGGCCAGCTGCTCTCCTGCCAGCTATGCTTTCCTGACGATCATGATTTATTCTTTTATCATCAACAGATAAGCCTTAAGAGAATGGTTCAGAAAATCTTGAGGCCTGTAGAAATCATTGCCAGCCCTGCTCCACTTATCAGCGCAGGGTAAAGATGGATTTGACAGGCAGGAGCCTAAAGACATATGGTATTTGTGCTGTGGGTTATGTGTCTGATGAGCGTTCTCAGCTGTCTGATTTCTTCCCACCAATTCCTTTGACAAAGGCCCATGTGCAGAAGTTTGAGGATCTCATTTGCTGGCAAATCCTTAAAAGGGCTATCTTACTCGGTCTCCGGCTTACCAAGCAGTAATAGCATTTAAGCCATCCCAAGTAAAAAGAAATTTAGCTTATTTTGAAAGACTCCCAGAGAAGAAATTCTATTTGGGTCTTGTGGATGCATTTTGGAGGCTATGATGACATTATTTATATCAAATTTAAATTCTTTAAGTTGAAGAAATACTTGGGATATTCTTGAATGCTGAGAGAGAGAGAGAGAGAGAGAAAGAGTATCAAAAGGAAAGTTTATTAGAAAAGGAATAACATTCCGCAGAGTGTGGTCTCCTCTCAGAGACAGAGAGTGAGAAGGACCAAGAGAGACTTGGAAAGACAGAGAGTAGGGAGGAATGACATATTTTTTAAAATCTGTAAAAACATTGGGAAAACTTTCAGAAAGCCAATTTGTAAACAATTTAAACAAACGGAAAGCAGGGTAATCGACCAGAGAGCACAGTAAGTAAGAAAACCTGCCAGATTTAATCTAATACTATTCTATGACTGAGTGTCAGGCCTGGTAGTTGGAGAGGAAACACCATGTACAACCTCTCCTGACCTCCGCATAGCTTTGAATTCCCTCCCGCATAACATACCCTCATGGAAGAGTGTGGGTCAGACCACACTGCTATTGTGGGTGAATGGCTCTGGCAGCAGAGGCAAAAGATTGGATAGCAGGGTCTTGTGCCAGCCTAGAGTGGTACCCAGCAGAGCGTGCAGGGGCCCATCACTGGCCAAGAAGGTTAAAGCATCTTCATCATTGACTTGGATAATGGGCCAAGACCTCATCTCTCAATTGGGGGAAGAGGTGATTAGCTGCTGAGAAGAATGATGTGGGGCTTTCCCTTAAGCCAGTTAGGAGTCAGGGAGAAATAGGCAAGCTGACGCTGATAAATTATAAACGTGGCCAGAAGCAAGGAAATAAAATCAGGGAGGATAAGCAGGGCTGAATTGAGGGTCTGTGCCATGTCACTTTTCTGGCAGATTCATCGAATGTGGAGGATGTTGCAAGATAGTTTAGGACAATAATTAGGAAGATAGGCTTTGAAAATCAGACAAACCTAGACCCAAATCTTGGCTTGTCTATTGCTGGAAAGTATTATGGTAAAGAATCTGACTTCTTGATTCAGGGGCCCAGGGAGCCCATGGAGACTTCTATGGGAATTAGAAAAAGGGTGGCTGGCCAAGTGCATAGGGGCTAGTTTCAGTCCTTCCTTGCCTCCTTGGTGGGACAGCCTCGTATAGAGCAAACCCCACTCAGGCATATGTGGCTTCCCTGTCCAGCTTATCTCAGGAGTTTACAACTCTGGGCCTCAGTCTCCTTATCAGTAAAATAAAGATTACAATAGATATTTGAAGTGATTAAATGAGATAATACATATAAAGTGTTTAGCACAGTGCCAAGCACATAGTTGGCCCTCAATAAATTGGAGCTAGAACAAAAAGCAGAGAGTGGATCATGCCACCGACCCTGATGCTTCTGGGGTATACATCTGGGGTGAAAATCATCATCACCGTCAGAAATTTTCATCCTCTTAGCCCTTCTGGTCCCACAGTGGGGGAGGGGTAGACAAGGCAGCAGATGCGCGGGAGCAGGGGACCTTCCGTATTCGCCTGGAGTGAAGGACCACTTCTGGGGGCGTGCAGTGAAGAAGAAAAACAGAACCAAGTAGGAAGCCTTTCCAGACTCCATGATCGCTTTCTAGCAGCCTTCAGCTCTCTACTTCTCAATCCCATCTGCTTCTCAAACCCTAGTCTTCTAGGTATTGCCCAAGCCGGGGCTAGTGGTTCATGCTCCTGCATGGATAGCTCATTCTGGAAGAAGAGTGAGCAGAAACTCCAGCCTCCTTGCATACAAACATGTTGTCTCCTGCAACCCTAAAGTATGTTAGGCCACGGGGTTCCTTGCTAGTTCTAAGACATCTAGGGGAAGAACTGTATGGACTTCCTGCAGATTCCTGCAGATTTCCTGGGAGCAGGAGGCCCAGCACCAGCCTCTGTTAGAATCTTTGGGACTTCTGTTAATGGGGGCTTCCCAATCCACAGAGCTTAGAAGGTGGTCTCCATCCCTGCTGAGAGATCAATGGGCACTATGCGTCCTGACATTCCTGGGAAATTATACTGTCCCAAGACTGGAAAAAATCAGCAAGCCAGAGAAGAAGATAAGGAGGGAAAAACAATCCTGGCACAGTAGAGTAAATGATGCTGGAAAGGCTGTCTCTGGATTGCATTGGGACCAGCTTGCCTCCAGCGAGGTGGCTTTGGGCAGTCAGCCTGGAGGGCAGTTAAGACAGCCCTAGACCAAACCAGCTGCACCTGCTCGGTGCCTTTTCTTATACATATGAGGACTAAAGTTTTCATAATTAAAAAGAATACCCAGTGAAATTCACAGCAGTGCATAAATGGTATCAAAAAAAGAGGATTTGAGATAGTAGAGATCAGGAAGCAAGTGGATTCTGGAGAGAGCGCTGGTACTGAGATTGACAGAGCAGCCCAAGCACCCTGGGCCTCCAGCCCTGGCTCAGGACAGACTCTGCGTGGGAGCAGCAAACAGAAGCACTCCCCTCTGCAGCCACCAGAGGTCATTGGTTCCCGATGCTGGAGCTGCAAGCTGCCCTCTCTGGGCCTGTCCCTCACCTTCCAGAGCCAGCACAGCCAACAACGACCTAGGGGGTGAGAAGAGGGCTCCTCACAGAACATCCTCCATCCCCCTGCCAGAGAAGGCTGGGAGCCAGGACCTGGGCTCAAGCCCTCAGCCTCTGCTTTCAGGAAACTCCTCTGAACACTCTGGAGATAAGGAAATGGTACGGCATCCCTGGCTACTGTTAGTACCCCAGCCTCTGAGCCCCAGCTTCCTTTGCAGAGGAACAACCTTAGGGAGCAACTTCCCTCTCAAGTGGCCTGGGAGGCCCAGGTGTCATTCAGCTCGTTCCTTCTCTGTACTGGAATCCAGGACTGGGCAGACAGCCCTGCACCCAAACCACCTCCACCCATAATGTCAAGCACACTGTTTTAACCTTTAAAATTGTAGTCTTCACAGTGATATGTAGCAAACTCAGGATAGTCTTTGTCCCAAATTAAATACATTTTGTATTTTCAAAAAACTCTATGTTAACAACATCACTATCCAGTTAGAGACCTTGGCCCTTTCTGACATTCGGTCACTCAAATCCACATGCTGAAAGAGTCCTATCTGCCCTTCCAGTTCAGGCCTGTCATCATCGCTTGCCTGAACCTTGATGAAAATCCTCACCACCGGTCTTTCTGTCCTGGCCCCTCTCTGCTTGAATATGCCTCCATTCAGCCACCAATGCACACCTGACTCTGCCATCCTGATGCGGGCTCCCCCCACTGCCTGGAGAAGTGAGTGCAACAGCTTGGCCCACCCACAGCTCCTGCCAGGACACTTTCCCCCAGCCTCTGGGGATGCTTGCTGCTTCTTGAACACCCAGAGCTCCACCTGGCTCTGGGCCTTTCTGTGGGCTGTAGAGTCCTTCTGCTCCAGTGCCCTCCTCCCCTCTTGGGGTGAACATGTCCCCATCTGCCCAGATTCTATGAGATGTCCTCTTCTCTCCTAGTGCTGGCTGTTCCTTCCTAGGTGTTTCTGCCACACTTATCACATCAAACGGCCAGGTTTTAGCTCTATGTCCATGTGGACTGACAAAACCTCGAGCTACCTGAGGACAGGAACCTGGACCAAGGGTGTACATCGCTCCAAAGTTGTCCCAGTGACATATACATTATTTGGCACTTAGGAAGGGCTTTAAATGTTTGGTAAATGAATTGATGTTCCCAGGGAAGTTTCAGTCACATAACAATAAAAACAAAACCAGGTCTCCACCAGAACAAATGCTTTAGTTAAGGACCAGCCTGGAGCTGTCTTTCTTCCTGGTAGAGGAGCCAGAGTGATGACAAAAGTGAGGGCGGAGGGCTTCTGACAGCCCCCCAACCTTTACTCCTCTCATCCTCCCTTGACACTGACAGACTGGGCAGACTGCCGTGCGATGCGCAGTAGGCTCTGCACTCACACGGAAGATGGTGATTCATCCTCATTTCTAATCTATAGACAAGGAACCTGAGGCTTAGAAAGGTTGTCCCACGGCATTCATTCAGCAAAGTGAAGGGCAGAGATGGGGTTTGACTTCAGGCAGTTCTAAGGGCTTGTTCTATATCATAGCATGGAAATGAGAAGACCAGGGATCAAGTCCCAGCTCCAGCACTGGCCAGTCACTTCATCAGTTGGGACCTCCATTTCCTCATCACATTACTGAGAAGACTCAAGTCTCAAAAGGGATTAGGGCTGTGAAAGCATCTAAAAGTTACAAGGTGCTATGCAAATATGAAGGACCATGGTTACTAATCTTCATGGCTCAGATTCTCTCTCTCTCTGCCATGCCATTTCTCCTCCTTCCCCAGCTGTCTTAGCCTATATTTTCTGTTCCTAGACTCTAGTCTCTATTTCTGAGTACTTCTGTGACTTGGCAAGGTCAGTTGAATTTATACCCAAGGAGCTGTCCATTGTCCTTACCTTGATCGTCTGAAAACCTAGTGAGCATGCAGTACTTAGATGTTTAAGTTCCTGATGCCTTCCTGTCCTGGAAGGGACATTATCCCCCCTGGGATGTTCAAATATCCTGGCCTGTCTGCCTGCCATCCTGTCACCCACCTGCCCCTTCCACTTCCCTTTGTGCCTTGTCAGAGTAACCTCCACTTACTTTCTTTTGCCCTTTTCCTCCTTCACCCTTTGACCTACTCCTTCTCCCTTGACACCACTAGGGGCAAAACTGGCCTCGAATGTCCCCCCTCATCTTTTGTGTGAGGGCCTGGATTTGTAAGTGGGAATCCAGAAAAGGGCTTCTGTGGAATGCTACACCAACTCCTCAATTCCCTTCTGATTAGGGTTTTCATGTGGTCAAGTGCATCCTGAGACGTGGGCACAAACACCATGCAGGGGCCGTGGAATGGGAGTGCACTGTACTTGCCTCCTCTTTAAAAACAAAAACAAACAAAAAAATGAAAAACAAAAAAACACCTTTCCCTTTGTGCCAGAGCACAGAGAGTTTTTCGTTTTTATCATCCAGGACCATACTTCTCTCTTCCTAACTCTAATAACTGTAGCAGGGGAAAATAATCCATGATGGGAACTAGCACTCTGACTTCTCCTCAAGAGTTCAAAAAATAATTTATTTATAACTGTGATTTCTTTTAGTATCAGAAAATCTATTTGAGGAGGGGGAAGGAATGGTTCTATTTCACAGACCCCTTCATTCATTCACTCATAGACATTCATTTGTGAAATATTTGCTGGATGCCGGATTCTGCGTTAAAATGTGGGGATGCCAAGGAGCTCAAGGTCCAGCTGGGGGCAGAGGAGGATAAAGGTGCAAGTGAGTACAATATACAATGGTAGCTTTCATACTGGTGTCTTGAGTGTTAATGGGAGCTTTGAGGAAGGAGCATTTCAGGAAGGCTTCATGGAGGAAGTGATGCTCATGTAGAGACTTTATGCATATGTAGGGATAGGGAGGGATGCTGCTCCTGGGAAGGGAAACAGCATGTGCCGACACATGGAGATATGTTCAAGGAGGTACAAATAGATGAGGACACTTGGAATATGAAATGAAGGGGTTAAAATACTTGCACCAGCAGTTGGACAAGTGGTACATACCAGATCATGTATCTACCTCTAAAGGGGTTAAACTTCTACTCAGTGGGCAAATAGCCAAGGACCACTGAGGAGTTGTGAGCAGGGTAGGGGCACACTGCACTCGGGTGGGGTGCGGAGGGTGGACTGGAATGAGGGTGGGGCAAGGGGTGAGGGGACTAGGTAGAGGCCACTGCAAGAATCTTATAGAAGAATTGGGGTAGCCAGAGGGGCTAGGTCACCGGGAAGGTCCACAGCACCTGGGGTCTCTAGTATTTCCCAGCCTCAGTGAAAGCCCTGAGACGACTCCTCTGGGGCCATCAATATGGGCTCTTGCCCCCAGTCCATGCCAACACCAGGCAAGAAGCGATAAGCCAGCCTCATTTCTCCCAAGGTGCTTGGCCAGGGCTGCTCAGTTATCATTTCCTCTCCATAAAGCACTGGGAAGGCTTCCAGAGCACTTTTCCTGCCCGAGCCCCCACCACTCCAGGAGGACAAGCCTCTCACTGGAAGCGTTCAGAGGAGACGGTCTTCCCCCACCATACTGTCGGCACACACGGGAGGCTGGGTGCCTGCTGATTTTCCTCTTGCTTGGGCTCATTTTCCTTCTGGAGCGGCAGGCTCGTCTCCTGCATTTTTAATAGCTGAGCATATTTAGCATTCAGCACACACATGTGGGTTGATAAGGCCCAAGGAGAAGGCAACAAGCCATGCAGGGGAGGAAAACCTCCTCCCTGCTCCTGCCCACATCAGCAGGTTTGCAGTCCCCTAGCGCTCAGCATACTGGACCCGGGGAGCTGAAGCGACATAGCACATGAAAGTCGGACTGGCTGATTCAGTCCCCATGCAAGGGGCTGGTCCCTTGGCAGAGCAGGGACTCATAAGTAAGGTCTGAAATGATCATCTTATCTCAAAGGAGCCATAGAGTCATAATTCCCTCTTGACTTCCACCTGGGACAGACTTGTCTTGCCCACCTCTCTGCCTTTACAGGCAGGACAGTGAACCAGCAGAGGGGTGGAGAACCTGGGTGCTGGGCTAGTGGGGAGTGCTGCAGGCAGATCCGTAGGGGACAAATCTAGTAGCACTGGTATGCCCTCTCTGTTTACTCTTTCCTTTAAAGCAGTTATTTTTAACCTCCTCAGACACAGTACGGAGAAAACAACAAGCCCACAGACCATTTACCTTGTGCGAGATGCCGGGAGGTCCATCTGGACCTAGGAGCAGTATTTATTGCTATACATGTGAATTTGAGCTACTTGGGAAAGAGCGCCCCGACCTGCTGTTAACTCTGGGCTAAAGGCCACGGCCCATACCTGTGGGCGCAGCTTTTCGGGCCGATGC
>NW_006494608.1:8299461-8315042 GCF_000325575.1 Pteropus alecto | reverse complement strand
GCCAAGCCGCAGGCTGACGTAAGAAAGGAGGGGGAGTTCCTTCCACCTTGGAATTTAGTAGCTCCTTTCAGGAGCGCACAACATTAAAGAGACTGAGGAGCCACTTTAACGCACCTGTGAATCAGAGACCCCGAGGGCCCCACCCTGGTCACTTGGCTTAGGTGTCCAGGTCTGTGCTCTGATACAGCAGCCACTAGACGTTTTAGCTACTGAGCATTTGAAACGTGGCTGAGGAACTCAATTTTAAATTTCACTCAATTTTAATTCATTAAAATTTAAAAATAGGTACTTGATTCAGTTAGAAAGTATTTGGAACAACTTGGGTATGCAAATCTGTTTTATAATCGCTAATTTTTAATGCAATCTAAATATGGACAAGTATTTCTGATGAAAATTTAGTGTCCAAATTGAAATGTGCTGCAATTGTAAAACACACACAAGATTTTAATAAAAAAGAACATAAACTATCTCTGATTCTACGTCGAATGATAATATTGGAGTACTTTAGGTTAAATATATTATTAAAAATCAATTTTGCTTTTTTTTTTCATGTTTTTCAACGTGGCTACCAGAAAATTTAAAATTATATGAGTGGTACACATTGTATGTCTATTGGATAGTGCCAGTCTAAACATGTCAGGTTAACTGTCTCTAGGAATGAAAATCTCACAACTCCTTTTAACAGTCAGATCCATTTCATTCAATTCAACAAATATTTACTGACGAGGGGACTCTGTTAGCTGAGTGTAAGGACCTACTGTGTAGGAGGCCCTGCAATGACCATTGAGCAGAAGGAGTACAGGAGGTCTAATCTATGGCACCACAGAATCACAGGTAAGATAAAAATGAAGTGCCAAGGGAAGTAACAAAAGATGCCAGTATATTGTGGCTGGCAAAGAAGAAGTGAATGAAAGAAGGGCTTTGAGAAAAAGGTGGCCAGTGGAATGGGCAGTAAGGATTTGGGTCAGGAAATAAGAGACAGGATGCAGTGAAAAGAATCTTGGCTTAGTAGTCTCTGCTTCCTCAGTTCCTCTTCCCTTTGTCACCCATTTTCCAGGGCCCTGCCATTGGCTCCTGCTCTTCTCAAGTCTCGTACCTTCCCTGGAGGCCCCATCTATACCCAGGGCTTCAATGCCCCCGTCTACATTGACAACTTAATCCTCACAACAATCCCATGGGGTAGAGCTATTATTAGCCCCATTTTACAGATGAGCATATCAAGATTGAGCAACTTGCCCAAAGTCACCCAGCTGACATGTGTACATAGGCAATGATTCCCGGGCTTGTGCTTACATCAGGATACCTGATGCTGCCTCAACAAACAACCTTCAGTTGCTTTCCAAGATCACTGATAAGAAAGAGACTCACACTCCCAGATGCCCAGAGCCTCACACTCCCAGAGGCCCAGAGCCACTACTGTCACTCTCAGGCTGGGTCTTTCCTAGCCAGGTACCTTCTCTTACAGGATGGACTTGAGATCCTAAGGATCAGGAGAGAACAAAGCTTGTCCACAAGACCCACCTGCATGACGGTTAATTCCCCTCCTTGACAGCTGTGGCTAAACCCTTCTACTCACTCCTTCACGAGGCTCTTTACTTGATCTGGCATAATTAGCTCTTTACAAAGTCATCATAATTTCCAGTGTGCAGTGACAAACAAATTGATGAATGATTTTAGTCCAGAGCTTTCCTAGGTATGAACTTAAGTGTAATTAACTATCACTAATTAACAGGTCACTTTTTCACTTTAAATATATAAATCAGACAGACTCCACACTTATCCCTTGTCTGCCTTCATGAGGTCTGAAAGATAAAGCTAGAGGCTCTGCAATAAGCCAGTCCTTAAGTGTTCTAAGTTGGGTCAGTGAGCGTTTGAAGTTACGGGCATGCCTCATTTTATTGTGCTTTGCTTTACTGACCCTCACAGATGTGTTTTTTACAAATTGAAGACAACACCCTCCACCAGCAAAACAATTACAACTCGTTTTATTGCGGTGGTCTGGAACCGAGCCCACAATATGTCTGAGGTACGCCTGTACTCATCTTCTGCTTCTTGTCTTTGTTTTTATTTTGGTTTCGTATCTGTCCATTCCACAGGTAAACTTTTTTGACTTTTTGGTAAAGACTGAGATTTTTAAAAAATGAATTAAAAGCCTCTGATTTTTCAGTCACCTGCAATCAGCTCTTCCTCATCCCACCAAAGGGGGGACATTTCTTTTCCTCTTTTCCTACAGAGGTCAGCTCCAATTACCTGCCTCTGCTGGAAGCTGTTCCATGGAGCAGAGACCCAGCTGCTAAGGGCAGGAAGGCTCTGTGAGGGGCCTGCCTCCCGGGGCTGCTGGACTTCCCCTCCCCCCACTCCCAGCTTTGCTCCCTGCTGGGCAGACTGACTGTGCTTTTCATTATTTACACCAATGCTTCTTTTCACTGGGGCAGAAAATTGAGAGGTGACCGTATAACTGAAGAATATTTCCCTGTCACTCTTTTCCTAGACACTACTTGGCTCAGTTCTCAGGAACAGAAAAATTCTCCTGTCAGGCATATGGCACTTTAAGGTCCTGTGTTCTCTCTAGTGTTTAGGTTTCTCACCCCATCATTTTGGTTTTCTGTCCCTTCCCTCTTCAGTTCCCTCAAATCCTGGACATGATGCCCAAGAACAAAGACAGAGGGTAAACACCGTTTCCCATGGTGACAGGGACAAGCAGAGAGGACAGACAGCTGCTGGCTGCCAGCACCCAACACTCACCATGGTTTGTCCCTTGATCCTTTTGCAGAAAAGACTGTGTGCTGTTTGCTGCTGGAGGTAAGTAGATTGTCTTTGGGCGTTTTGAATGGCTTTGAGGTGCTGCTGGCAGAGTTATGGCCGCTGAGACAGGCTTTTGTTTTCACCTGTACTAGTGCTGTCCTGGAATTGGAGGGTGGAGACGCTGGCGAGGGAGAAGGTCTGCACATTGAACCGTGTCTTCTCTCTACAAAGGAAGAAAGAATGGAACTCAGCACATCATCTGCTGCAAGTCTATCAAACACTCATGCATACTCATATACAACAGGCAAAGAGAAAGGGTTTATTTTGCAACGTCTGCATCCCTGAAACCCGGTTCTGGCTATGGTTAGTCTAACATCCCCTTTATTGTGCTTTGCTTTACTGACCCTCACAGATGTGTTTTTTACAAATTGAAGACAACACCCTCCACCAGCAAAACAATTACAACTCGTTTTATTGCGGTGGTCTGGAACCGAGCCCACAATATGTCTGAGGTACGCCTGTACTCATCTTCTGCTTCTTGTCTTTGTTTTTATTTTGGTTTCGTATCTGTCCATTCCACAGGTAAACTTTTTTGACTTTTTGGTAAAGACTGAGATTTTTAAAAAATGAATTAAAAGCCTCTGATTTTTCAGTCACCTGCAATCAGCTCTTCCTCATCCCACCAAAGGGGGGACATTTCTTTTCCTCTTTTCCTACAGAGGTCAGCTCCAATTACCTGCCTCTGCTGGAAGCTGTTCCATGGAGCAGAGACCCAGCTGCTAAGGGCAGGAAGGCTCTGTGAGGGGCCTGCCTCCCGGGGCTGCTGGACTTCCCCTCCTCCCACTCCCAGCTTTGCTCCCTGCTGGGCAGACTGACTGTGCTTTTCATTATTTACACCAATGCTTCTTTTCACTGGGGCAGAAAATTGAGAGGTGACCGTATAACTGAAGAATATTTCCCTGTCACTCTTTTCCTAGACACTACTTGGCTCAGTTCTCAGGAACAGAAAAATTCTCCTGTCAGGCATATGGCACTTTAAGGTCCTGTGTTCTCTCTAGTGTTTAGGTTTCTCACCCCATCATTTTGGTTTTCTGTCCCTTCCCTCTTCAGTTCCCTCAAATCCTGGACATGATGCCCAAGAACAAAGACAGAGGGTAAACACCGTTTCCCATGGTGACAGGGACAAGCAGAGAGGACAGACAGCTGCTGGCTGCCAGCACCCAACACTCACCATGGTTTGTCCCTTGATCCTTTTGCAGAAAAGACTGTGTGCTGTTTGCTGCTGGAGGTAAGTAGATTGTCTTTGGGCGTTTTGAATGGCTTTGAGGTGCTGCTGGCAGAGTTATGGCCGCTGAGACAGGCTTTTGTTTTCACCTGTACTAGTGCTGTCCTGGAATTGGAGGGTGGAGACGCTGGCGAGGGAGAAGGTCTGCACATTGAACCGTGTCTTCTCTCTACAAAGGAAGAAAGAATGGAACTCAGCACATCATCTGCTGCAAGTGAGTCTATCAAACACTCATGCATACTCATATACAACAGGCAAAGAGAAAGGGTTTATTTTGCAACGTCTGCATCCCTGAAACCCGGTTCTGGCTATGGTTAGTCTTGACATCCGCTTCTCTTCCACCAACTAGCAATGATGACATTTTGAATTTCAGTATCAAATGGTATACTAAACTAACACCACGGTTTTCACAGGAGGTATTTACCAGGCCATCCTTCTTCAAAACGACTTCCGCAGGACTAGCAGAGGGGACACCAGGTGTCACTTGAACACAGTGGGATAACTACATAGCCCAAGTGATCCTCAGGCAGTTACTCAGAGGCCAAAGGTTCTTCAGGGCAGTGGGCCGGGCAGGACTCTCAAGAGAATAAATAGGAAATTCTCGAACCTGACCTGCAGCAGGATCACTAAGATCAGAGTGA
Organism: Pteropus alecto; assembly: GCF_000325575.1. Classification (NCBI taxonomy): domain Eukaryota; kingdom Metazoa; phylum Chordata; class Mammalia; order Chiroptera; family Pteropodidae; genus Pteropus; species Pteropus alecto. The sequence continues at coordinate 8,310,371 of NW_006494608.1, read as the reverse complement.
CTGGCAAGGGCTGAATGAAAGGGTCCTTGAGAGCCAGGAGTGGCCCGGCAACCGTCCGTGTACCAGCATGGCCCCTCCAGGGTTCCCTGAGATCCAGGGTTACAGCTGCTAAGCTGGGACACACAGTGGGCATCAACGGTGAAGGCAGAACCCGCGGGTGTGGGGCCTGGACGTGGGTGGGCGCACACACAGCTTCCTGAGGCTCTACAGGAAATAGCAGAGCCCTGGGCAGACGTGCCTCACTGGTTCGCACTCAGTCAGCCCCTGCAGTCTCAACTCAATGGCTAGGATAAGGACACTGACCAGGACAGTAGATGTATGAAGTAAAGTTCTAGTGTCCACACACTGGTGGTTCTTAACTGTTACTGGGCAACAGATGGTGATAAAAATTAAGGATCCCTTCCCAAGAAAAATGCATGCTTATACATGCCACAAAACTTTGTACACCATCATAGGAAGGAATCCTGGACCCCCAATACACAAAGCTTCTGAAATCCTAAGTCCTCTCTGGCTCTCTCGTGCCTACTACAGGACCCTACATATCGTTAGTGCTTAATTAATATGTGTTGAATAAATAAAATTATAACAGATGTCATGATGAGAAGAATTAGAGATCACAAATCTGGAAATCTGGTTGAACGGGATCATGAACAAGGTGGGAGGCGAAGATGGCAGACCATTCTCCCTCCATCTCTAAGCTGAATCTCAGGCTTTTCTCATCAGTGAGACATTTCTGGCTGTTATTCCAAGCATCTGACCTGGGAGAAGAAAGCCAGACTAACGTTGGCTATCTGGAATGGGATTTCGGGGTTTCTCTCTGCTCCTTTGTACCGATGACACCTGCCATGTTGTTTCAAAGCAGACTGACTCATGTCCTCTGATAAAGTAGAAATTGGGGCAGGGGAGCAGATTTTTGAGGATTATCTGATTGTTGGGTATTTTTGCCTGACCAGTGTTTATAGGTTGCCTACACTGAATAACTTTACAGGGTAATTTTTCTTTCTTAAATTAGACTAGACCTTGCATACATGTTCGGTTCCCAGAGCTGTCCTGTTGAAGGTTTTGAAAACCAAGGGTGAGTTACAAGGCCTCTGTTTTGATGCAGTAAAAAGAACCCTAGGCTGGGGGCCAGGAGGCCTAGGCTCCAGCTCCAACCATACCACATTATTAGGCTTATGGCCTGGAGTTCACTACTTAAACTTTCTCAGTTGCCATGTCTTCATCTGTAAATGAAGTGGGTCCCTAAATGGCTTCGAAGGCCTCTTTCCACTCCATTATCATAAACACAAGGCTTGCTTACACCTGCTCCTTCTCTTCTCATTCCTCATGATTCCTGAATGCTATAGCAACAATTACAGCTGGAGTATTGAAATATTTCATTCAGGCAGGATCTTCTTTGGAGGAATTCATCCTTTAGAAAATTGGACTGGCCTTTACAACCCCTGAGAGACAGGCAGGAAGCAGCCAGGCGTCTCCACCCTCCTCACGCCTGACTGGCCAGAGAAGACCCAGAGAGGTGAGGTGACTTGCCAAGGTCAGGGTTAATGGCTACCCAAGGAATGGGCCTATGCGTTGTGTGCAGGGACCCAGTCGCTTCTCAGGAAGGCAGGAAATGGGGTGTACTGTGACCAAGATTTGGAGCCAGGAAATTAGGAAGTGCAGGAATTAGAATCCCTGAAGGTTAGGACTGGAACTTAAAAGTCAGCTCATCCTATCTCTTTGCTGATCTACAAGGTTATAAGTTAGAGAAGTTATCAGTTACCAGCTTGCAGGGCAAAATTAGTTGGAGGTAATGCTGAGACTAGAACCAAGTCTTCTCACTTCAAATCCATAGTTCTTTCTGTCCTTCAGAAATGTTTTGCTTAGTAATTTCTTTTTTGGCAGAGGTTTTCAAAACTAAAATAAGACTCTGATTTTTACTACTACAGTTTTGGATTTTTCTGCAGTCTTCCTCCATTTATTTGCTATCTCTGGCTCAAGTTGGCAGAGGAGGGTATGGGGAAGGATTCACAGAAATCTTCCTTAGTTCTGGTGGAGAGATAAGCCTTGATAACGAAGAGAAATTTTATTTTGCTAAACTTAGAATTAAAAATAATACAAGTAAACAAAGATAAATCACAAGGAAGGGCGCCATTAAGGACAAAATGAATGGGTCAGACCCGTGATTGTAAAATCCCCTTTCCAGAGAATTCTGGTCAGTGACCCTGATGGCACGTTCTGCTGCTAAACTTACAGGAAAAAATTAAGTCAATGGGTAAGGCTTTTTCTTTGTTTTACATTTTAGTTCCATAAATTCTGCTTAAATGACCAATTGAAAGAACAAGTTCCATGTAAGAGAATATTCATCACAACTTGAAGATAGCCCTTTACATTTAAATTTTCTGTGTGCGATTTTGTATTGTAATGAACAAATTAAGGAAGTATTTTCTACTCGTGGAACTGTTCCATGTTGTTCAGACTGAATTAAATCTATCACAATTTCAAGACATCCCACAAAGAGATCTGCACCTTTGTCCCCTGAGCTTCAGAGAATTAGCTTGCCAGTCACTAGTGCAAGTGAGAAAGGCTCTGTAGGGACCAGGGTCAGAACGATCAGAGCTTCTCTCAGGAGGGGGACTTCGCATTTCACTCTGCTAAGTTCCCCACCTCCCCCTCCCATTAGAGTTGACATTCAAAATTATTTTATGTTAGTTTCAGGTGTACAGCAGAATGGTTAGACATTTATATAACTTACGAAGTGGTCCCCTGATTAGTCTAGTACCCACCTGGCACTATACATAGTTATTGTCAGCTAAAGTTTAGAAAATGGGTAGAGCTGACGTCCCTGGTAGAGCAGGGTGAGGAGATTTTTCAGAAAGATCCTATTCCTATTCAAGCTATGTTTCCTGGTCTGTGAAGACCTGCCTGCAGATGACTTACAGGGTTTTGTCTTGGCAGAGAGGTGAGTGGGCTTGTGATAGGAGAAAACAGAGTCTTAGTTTCTTGTGAAAAGATGTTGGTGTGCAGGTGGAATGTCTCTGAGTAAAGTGCTCCAGATTTATATCACAATCGTTCTGATACAAGCCCTCACCTACTTGGGGCTTACTCATTTTTTCTGTTTTGGCCAAGAGACTGCCTTAGATAGATTCCTATAATTATTTAAGTTCCATTTGCCCTGCCCAGAAAGAGTTTATAGAACATTGTGTTTTTTACTTACTGTTAAACTATTTTGTAGACTGAAGCAATTTTAGAGAAAAAGACCCCGTTCCTCTAAATTTTCTCATTCTTTGTTAACAAAACTGTAATCAATTGATATTTTGGACTATTCTTTTTCAACTGACATTATTCCATCGATACATTTCTAATTCCCATATATGGTTCATTTTGAATGGTTAGGTAATACTCGGTCATTGACATGCTATAAAGTACTTAGCCATTCTCTTACTATTTACTTACTATCTAGCTTTTTCTTTTTTTTTTTTTAACTATTTAAAAAATGATTTAGGATAATTTTTTTGAGGTTGTAGTAGTTTATAGCTCTTGCAACACACTTCTTTCCAGACTGTGTGACAGAAAGACCAAAACCAATCTATTTGTGCTAATGTTGAATATAAGTACCATTTACCTACCAAAGTGAAACATAAAATCACTGTCAGAACACCCATGCGGAATTAAGTATCTACTACATCAAACACAACCTCAGTGAGTGCTCTTGGATCAGCAACCTCTGCTCTCACCCCTTCTGTCCTTTGACCGATAGTAATAATAATTTCTTAAGACTTTCCTATGTGCCAAGCACTCTACTAAACACTTGATTTACCTTATAGCATTTAATTCTGGCAATACCCCAAGAGAGATACTATTATTACCTCTATTCTGCAGATAAGGAAACTGAGGCTCAGAGGTATGAGTTGCCCAGGGTCATGGAGCTCAGAAATATCAGATCCAGGCATGTTTTTAGAGCCTGTGGTCTTAACTCTGAGCTTTACCACCTTGAAATCCAAGAAGATGCTACAGCAGATGGGGAACATCTGGAAGAGCCCGCTAGATAATCCCCCCTCCCGCAGATGAACATTTCAGAAGGGCACCTGACTCCTCTAGGGAGAGGAAAGAAACACCTTTTAGGTGTTTCCACAGCTTTTAGGTAGCAGTCAGCAGCACCATGCCACAGCCTGAGACCTCAACTCCAAGAAGTTGGGGACTCTAGGACCAAAGAAATGGAAAATCAAATCCTTTTACTTTTTTGTATTTCCACTACAGGAAGTCCAGACCATGGCCTCAGCAACTGGCTGTCCTAAGACCCTGCTTCACCATATAACACCTTTCCCGTCCATCTGTGAGCCCAGGGTACAATCCCGGAGACCAGCTAAGTGGGGGCATTTAAGATCCCGACTCTCAGAATTCTAAAAATCTGTTAGGTGTGGGAAACCCTGGTGTCTCCACAATTCTCTTCCCTTACTGTCTGCAGGTAAAACCTATCATGTCCTCAGGCAATTCTATTTCAGTAAAAATTCAGAGGTCCTTGCCCCATGCTTATTCACTGAGATATTTTCATACTCACGGCATCATTGTCCTGCATTTAAAAACCTCAGTGCAGATGTCATTCACTGAGCCGGCTGCCAATGTGGCTCCCTATACCAGTTTTAGAAAAACCTTGCTGGGAATTTTCTAATATGGCTTTTAAGGGGCCAATCCCCTTCTAACAGACTTTAAGCATCACTTGTGGCCCGCCACGGTTGCATAAGCTCACTCGAGCTTGGCTAGCACCTGGCTTTCTCATTTGACAGTGCTGAGTCTCCTTTAGCCTCCACATCTGAGGGCAGGTGCCTGGCAAATCATTAGCAGGGTTCTATTTTATCAATGGGTTCTATCTGCTTTAGTAGCTGTGGTCAGGATACTTTTCAGAAAGGACAATCTGGAATTCCAAGGACCATTTCCAAAAGTCAACCAGAGCTGGAGGGTGAGTGGCAGAGCACAGACCTCAGCATGGGAAACCATGTAGAAACTACTTAGTGAGGCAGGTATTTCTCCAGTTTGCAACTGTGGAAACTGAGGCTGATTGCATTTGAGAAACTTTGCCTCAAGTCACAAGGCTATTAAGTAGAGGAGCAGGAGCTAGAATATGAGCTTGTGGTCTCATTTGCCATAATTGCAGTTAGACACTAAATATAGTGCCCTGGTGGTCAGAGGAGGGATATTGAATCAGCCTTTTTCACCAGGAGAGGAAATGAAGACTCAGGAAAGTCAAGTGACTAAGGCACGCCAGGAGTGGCAGGCAGAGCGTGCTAAGCAGCTGATGCGCCAGGAGTGCTGGCGAGCTTCTCTGGAGCCCCCACTCCCCCCTTAGGCTGGATCACCTATTTAAAAGATCAGGGCCTGAGTGGCTGGGGAGATGTTCCTTATAGCATGGTGCCTGTCACCAATTAGCTTATACTAGGTCTCCTTTTCCCCTCTGACCTCCCCCACTGCAAGCAACAGGCACTATGTAGGGCACTCCAACAAATACCAGTGTAGGCCGATGGCTCACATGCTCACTTCTCAAATCCCCCAGGCTCTGGGTTGGTTTCTTAGTCATCTGGTCACTCTGTGCCCATTCATTCAGTTAGGAAGAGAAGCAGCATTTCTTGAGTGTCTACTATGTGTCAGGCACTGAGCAAGCTACTTTTACGCTTACTGATTCACGTCATCTACCCAACAACCCCACAAAGTGGACACTGTTAGCCTCCTTGTTATAGATGGGAAATGAAAGCTCAGCAAGATCATGAAACAAGACCAAGGTCATACAGACCCCAGCAGTTGGGAGCCCAGGTCTGCCTGGCCTTGGAGCCAGTGCCCTTTCCACCTGCCATCCTGCTGGGATGCTCTCTTCCCTCTGTGCTTCGGCAACCCAACTGCTATGACGATTCTTGACAAAACATTTCCTCTTTTCAGAGCTGGCCCAGGATACACTCTGGGATCCTGCACATCTCTCCCACTGGGTAGCATTCTCCCTCCCACCTGCTCTTCTACTGGTTATCTACACTAAGTGCAAATTTTTGGCATCAACCACTGCTGGGTAGGATTTGGTAAGTCCCAGCGACTTTCTAGGGCCCTGGAATATTGCCATCAGCAACGAAGGATGCCCTCACCAGACACTGAACCTAGTTAAAAGAAAAAAAAATCACAGTAAATATAGACCTGTGGGAAACAGGCACATGTCCACACTGCTGGGAGTACTTTCAAGGAATGACATTTCTGGAGAGCAACCTGGTGACAATAGCAAGAACTAAAACATACTCACAGCCTTTGATCTGATAATCTGGTAATTTTAGTCTGAAAAATAGATCCCAAGAAAATATCCTCTCTCCCCTTCCCCGCCCCCAAATTCAAAGTTATTCTCAGCAACACTATTTACAATAGCAAAAAACACCACAATCTAAAACCTGAATAATCTAAAATAAAGCTGTCAATTGAAAATGAGAGGTATGAGGGTTATCGCAAATCTAAGGAAATGTCAAGGTCAGGTGTCTTGTTCAGTCTTTTATCCCTGGTATTTAATCCAGAGTCTTGCCCTAACAGGCACTCACTATGTTCACTGTTGAAGAAATGAGTGTTGTGAGGATTGATAACACATGGAAGGTGGGCACAGCAGTGCCAACTCACAGAAGGCACTTCATATATGCTCCTCTAATGCTTGAAAATCCAAATCCACAAGAAAAATTAATAAGAAAATTAAAAACAGCACAAAAATATGTAAATACTAATCATTACAAAAACACAGAACTTTAACATATATAGTATATACATGAATATAGAATATGCACAGATAAAAAAAGGGAAGGATATAAGATGAATTGCTTAATAGACTTCATTTTTGTTAAAGCTGTTTAAGTCTGTACAAGAAAAAAGATAAAAACAAACGACAATGACAAAACATTAACATCATTAATCAGAGAGGGCAAACGGGAGAAAGCAGGTGCAAAAACAAAGGTAGGACGGAGAGAAAAACATAGTTACAATCAAACCTCACTCATTCATTTACTCATTTTTTTAAAGCATTTCCTTGGCACATACGATGTACCAGGGACTCAGATATAACGGTAGTGATAAGACAGACACTGTCATTGCAGTGGGTTCCCGCAGGGTGGGGAGAAGCTCCAGATCCTGGGCTGGCCACAGCTTTGGCCCCCTGAGCAGTAGAGAGCAGGTTCCCTCTCAGGAGGCAGGCTGCCTGAAGCACCTGAGGTGAGTGAGTGAACAGCCCTCCTTCTCCGTGGGATTCTGCCTGCAGCCAGAGCTGAGATCCTCTTAATAACATTAGGGCTTTTATTGCCCCAGCTGTTCCATGGTGTGACCCGAGCCAATGTGGTAGTGGAGGGGTTGACAAGCTGACAAGCAGTTCCGCGAGCATGGTGTTAACTTCTCCATCAGATTAACCTCTCATCACAACTGCCCAACATCCCCACTGCACAAGTCATAAGAGTTTAAACATAGGACCACCACGGCTGAGGTGAGAAGTGGTTGCTCCCAGTTTTAAAATAAGCTGTTGAATTCTACTTTCAGATGGCATGTGTGGCATCATCCCTGCCCCAGGGGCACCAAAGAGACAGGTGTGACAGGCAGCCAAAGCTGCACAAAGCAGGAGGCATAGGCTGCGGGACCTTTGGGGAGAAGATACATGAACAGGGATTCCCAGTGTCTAAAACACCTAAACGGCTGGGCTGACTCTTCCCAATACTGTCTTGAGGCAACTGCAGTGGACTTGACCCAGGTGCCTTGAGCTAAGCACATTAAAAAGCCCTGTCCCTGTCACAGGCGTGCCTTACCCACACCTCAAGGAAAGAAGGGAGGATCCTGATTTATGAAGTAGAGAAAGTGCTCAGGCCACACTTACACCTCAGACACCACCCAGTGCAGCAGAGTACTCTTCACTCTTGGGACAGCAGGGTCAGGGCCCCCAAATCTGTCTTTATTAAAAGGTCCTGAGGTGATTCTCACGCTCTGCCTCAGCTTTGGGAGTCACCGGAAATATGGACCAAACACTGGTGTGTTTGGGATCAGAAAGATCTGGGCCAAATTCCAGCTCTGTCAGTCATTCGATCTGTGACTTGGGCAAATAACCTCTGAGTCCCAGCTTCCCTACCTATAAAAATGGGAAAAACAGTGCCCACATCATAGGGTTACAAGTGGGAACATGCCCCTACAGCACAGACGGCCCCGACTTAGCACACATCACATGTTATGATCACTGGTTTACTAGGCTAGGTGCACTGTCACTGGACACACCTGGAGGGCAGGTGTCTTGTTCAGTCTTTTGTCCCTGGCATTTAGTCCAGGGTCTCACCCTAAAAGGCACTCGCTATGTTCACTGTTGAAGAAATGAGTGTTGTGAGGATTGATAATACATGGAAGGTGATTACCACAGTGTCAACTCACAGCAGGCACTTCATATAAGTTCCCTTAATACAGGAAAATGTAGACTAAAACAAAATACAAGTAGTAGCTTTCCTAAGTGGGTAGTTCTCTGCCTTCTCCTGCCCTTGAATTAAAACTATTCCATTTATAAGAATCCTATGGGAGCACATTGTTTAAGGAACACAGGCTGAGCAATGAGAGGCTGCCACTGCTTGTTTTCTATCTGTACCAACCTCCAATTTCAGGAGCGCAAGGCCGTATCTCCTACAATAGAAGGTGCAAAGTCTCAACTCACGGCTAAGCCCACAGCGTCACTCAGAACCACTCACCCCACAGGCTGTCGTGGTCCTGCAGCAGCCACTAATAACGGAACCATTTCTGTTCTCCTTGGAGTGGCAGTTGGCAGTGGCAAACAGGAAGTTGTCTTGAAACAGGGTGTGGTTGTGCCCTGTCAATATAGGCGTACAGAGACACACGCTTCCCCCACCCCCCAAGCCTCCTTCTGTTTCCCTCTGCCCTCTTCTTCAGGAGCAAAAGGTCTGAATTATTTTGGTAAAAACAAAGCTTTTTACATGATTTAAGATCAACCATCACTACCATACAAACAAAAACCTAGGGCAGAAAGGATTCTAAAATATAGCAAGGATCTCTTTTCCTACCATCAGTCACTGACTTGTGGCATTGAGTTAGTAACTGACTGTGTGCATGAGCGTGTGCGCTCTTTCCCCTTTATTTCTCCATAGGCACACAGGAAACTAAACCCAAGCTAGAAACCAGGCCAGGTACACTGCCAGTCATCCTAGTGAGACAGCCAGTCTGCCAGCGGGCCAGCCACCTCCGCTTACTCAGCGCCCACTGTGTGCACACGCTGGACCCAGGACCATCCATGAATAAGACAGAAGGAAAAATGCAGGTCACTAGTTTTAAGCAATTTTTAAAGTGAGTAAAAGAGACCTGAAACATTTTTTAACACAGATTACATCACATACAAACGACAAAGAAAAATAATTGCTGAAGAGATAAAAGCATAAAGTATAGTTGGAGCTGCACATGAATGTAGAGAAGTGGGGTGACGAGTTGGTGAGGTTTGCTACAGCAGGCATCCCGGTGCTATGGGAGGTGTGCTAGGAAATTTTCCACTCCACTCCTACCCAGGCCCCGAGGCTTGTGCCTCCAGAAGGGCTGTCCAAAATAGACCGGTCCCCAACCCAGCCTCCTACTCCTGACCTCTTTCTGAGGCGGCGCCTCTCCCCACTCCATGCCTCAGCCCTGTCTCTGCTCTGGCACCGGCCCACAGCCCAGGAGCACCGTCTTTGCTAAAGCTCAGACTTGCTAACTGGGTTGTGGGCTGACAGCATGCTCCGCCTGCCAGGCTCCGTCTTCCGCGGCCTGGGCCCAGCCCCATGTCATCCTGTGTGGCCAATGTGCCCTGTGCTCACACTTACACATCCTGGGGAGGCAGCCTTGCCGTTAGGATAAGGAGGCTGAGCCCGTGACACGCTGGGCAGTGCGACTCGTGGGAGACTCGTGGGAGACATTTCCTGGCTCCTGGCGGAGGGCCCTGGCCAGTCAGAACGCACCACTTCCCCTTTAAGAGAGCACGCCCAGATGTGATTAGGAAAAGGCAGAAAGAAAAGCCCGGAACAGTCAGGGTTGTATCCTGAATTTGGCAGATGAACTTGGGTTTTCCTGAACTGTACACATAAGGTGTGGTCAGAGGCAGCAGGCTCCTCTGAGGCTGATTTGAGCAGTCCCTGTTGGGGAAGGGCCAGGCCTTCCTGCAGCGTGAAGGCCATATACAAGCATCTGGGCCCCAGCTCCTGGAGCCACTGTCCCCCTCAGCCTTGTCCCGGCAACCAGCAGGAGCTTCAGGACTTCCCACTCCTTCTTCCCTCATGGCCTGCTCATCCTGATGGGCAGTGTCCATTGCGTTACCTAAGACTCGCTTTGGAGGGAGTAGAGACATCATTATAAAGATTGAAAGATACTTTGTGGGGCATTTTAACTATAAATGCAAGCAGGGAGTTTTCATTCATTCTGGATATTTCAAAAGTTTATGCCCTGATCTTGGCCAAGGTACAATAGATGGGGGAAGGATGTCAAAAAACAATGGTTCACAAAAGGTCACATGCTACACAGTTTCATTGATATGAAATAGCCAGAATAGGTAAATCCATAGAGACAGAAGCAGATTAGTGATTGCCAGGGGCGAGGGGAAGAAGGGAGTGGGGAGTAACTGCTTAATGAGTGTAGGGTCTCTTTTGGGATGAAAATGTTTTGGAACTAAGTAGAGGTAGGTGATGGTTTCACAACATTGTGAATGGACTCAGTGCTAGTGAATTATATGCTTTAAAATGATTAATTTGGTTATGTGAATTTCACCTCAATTAAAAAAAAACAATGATAGAGTGTGTTTTGGGCAACTTTATCTTCTATTAGGATCTCTCTGGTGTTTCAGTCAACATTTCTTTGTAAAATCTGGCTATTACCTGATAAATCTTTAGTTAATCCTGGCTGAGGAGTATAAGCCTTTTAAC
>NW_006494608.1:8293429-8299298 GCF_000325575.1 Pteropus alecto | reverse complement strand
GTGGAGCCAACTGTTAAGAGACAAAAGCTTCCAAGACCCAGAAGTCTTATATCTTTTATGGAGAATTCAGACTGTGGAGAGATAGCATCATCGCAAAACATGCCACATAAGCTAGGCAGTGCCCACCTGCCTTTGCGAGGCTGTCTCAGGTCGGGACCTCCCATCAGCAGCTAGCTGGACAATATAACCAAAGCCAGAGAGAGTGAATCTTCCTCTGGAGGATTATTCAGAATAGGACTTCGGGCTTCTGGGTTCTTGGCTTCATTTTCCCCTCTTGTAGAGAGTTTCTCCCCAGAATGAAGGAGAATTAATCAGTTTCTGACTGATTTCTGAGGGAGCTGTGCTGTTTGGCAAAGCTTTAGGCAGAGACAGCCTGCTGAAGGTAAGGCTGTGAGCCTTGTCCTCCAGACCTTAGGCCAACGGGTCAAGGGCTAATAAGCACACTCCCCCCACTGGATGTTGCAATACTTAGAAGAAACACAGGTGAAAGGGCAGGCCCCGTGGCCTGGGAGCCTGAGTCTTTCCAGAGACAAATATGAACAGCTTTCCTAGAATCTGTTTTCTGAGAGTCCCAAGATGATCTAGAGGGCAGAGATGTGAACAGCCGCTGTGGGCCAGCTCTCCCAGAGCCTTGGGTCCTTTTGGAGCACTTTCCTCTGCCTCTTTCAGCCTATTCTCTCTCCTTACCTCAGATGCCAAGGTAATAAGTAGGTGGCCTAAGTTCTCAGCAAACAGGTGACTTATTAAGATGCAAATATTTATACTGCTCTAGCATCCAAGGAGCAAGAAGATTTGAACTTTAATTCTAAAAACAAAAGTAGGCAGGCTCAACCCAATAAAAAAATGGACAAAGGACTTTGAACAAAGAAGGTGAACAAGCATATGAAGAAATGATCAACATCATTAGTCGTGAGGGAAATGCAAATCAAAATGACAATGCGATACCACTTCATACCTACTAGGATGGCTATAAAATTGAAACCCACCCACCAAAAAAACCCCGGAAATTGGAACCCTGAGGCACTGTCGGTGGCAATGTAAAATGGTGCAGCCTCTATGGAAAACAGTATTATGGTTCCTCAGAATATTAATCACAGAATTATCATATGATCCAACAATTCTATCCCTAGGTATATATCCAAAAGAAATGAAAACAGGTACTCAAACAAGTCCTGTATACGAATGTTCAGAGCAATAGTCAAAAGGCAGAAACAAAACAAACGTCCATCAATGGAATAATAGATAAACAAATTGTGGTATGTATATACATACAATGGAATATTAGTCAGCCATAGTAAGGAATGAAGTACTGATTCATGCTACAACCTGAATGAATATAGAAAACATTATGCAAATGAAAGAAGCCAGAAACAAAAGATCACGTATTATATAAATTATTCATATGAATTGTGCAGAATAGGAAAATTCATAGAGACAGAAAGCAGATTGGTGGTTGCCAAGGACCGAGGGGAGGAGGATGGGGAAATAACTGCTTAATGGCTATAAAGTTTTATTTTGGAGTGATGAAATATTTGGAAGTAGGCAGAAGCAGTGGCTGTACAATATTGCGAATGTATGCAATGCTACTGTTCATTTTAAAATACTTAATTTGATTTTATACAAATTTCACCTAAATAAAAAAAAAAACCCCGCAGGACATAAGGGCCAGGACAATCCACAAAAAGAACCATCAGTTTCAGGAAAACTGAAAGTTACCGTCAAAGCCCTTCTCGGAATCACTTAAAAAAGGTAATTTTTAAGTTAAGGTTATTAAGGCGGCCAGCAAGAGAGAGCAGACAAGCTCTCCAAGACAGCAGTTCCCAAACATGGCCAATCCAGGTTCCTGAAGAAGTGTTAATTTGTCTGAAATAATATCACACACGTGCGTGCACGCATGCCCACGCACACCCCAAGCAGGCTGCACTAGCTATTTACTAATGGGACACTGAGGCAGAGCTCCCTCTCCTCTGAAGCCCCGGTATTTCTACCAAAGGGACCCAGGTCTTAGACTCCAACAGGAAAGAAGATAATTATTTTCTCCGAACCTTTCTTGGGGCTGTCATCACCTCCTCAGCACTCCAGCCAAGGGGCTGCCATGCCTGCCTTCTCCACCGCAGGCCTGAGTGGATGGTGCTTTCCAAGTGCGCACCAGGTGAGACAGTTCTTCCCTACGTGGAGCTGCCCTATAGTGTCCACGCATCAATCCCATTTCCGCCTTATGGGTGTCACTTTGAACCAGTCCAGTTCCCCTTTCATGGGGCTCCTTGCCAAATATTTGTTCCCTGAAATCTTTCTCCAGGCTAAATGCCCCCGGCCATCTTTTAAACCATTCCTCTCTACGGCCTTGCCACCCTGGACACACCCGATCTCGTCCAATCTTGGAGGCCTTGCTACCCTGAACACACCTGATCTTGTCTGATCTCAGAAGCTAAGCAGGGACAGGCCTGGTTAGTACTTGGATGGGAGACCACCTAGAAAGACCAGGTGCTGTAGGTGCAAAAAATAATAAACAAACAAACAAACCATTCCTCACAAAGTATTGTTTTCTCTGTTCCTCCTGATCTCTGGGTCCTTTTGGCTCTTATTGTCCTTCCTAAACTGTGGAACTAAGAAGAAAGAACATAGATGGAGTCTGAGCAGGTCCTAGAAGTTTCGGATATTATTCTCTCATTAATACAGTTAAAGACCCAATGTAGATTTTTTATTTCTGATAGCTGCATCACCCCTAAGTCTTATTTCATACATTTGCTGCCAAGCCTCTTATCCACAGGTATCCTTTGAAAATGTCATCTTGTTGGAGTCAGTCCACTCTTCCAGCCTGTGTTCTCCCTCCCAAATCTACCACCTGAAAACTTGATAAGCCTGCCACTAATGCCATCCTTCTTCCAAATCCTCATTTATAATGTGGAAGAGGACAAGGCCAAGCGTGCAACGTGATACATCCCCCCAATGTGGCAGCGAGCTGTGAATAGCACCCTTGAGGTGTGATTCTACTGAACCACTTGCCATTCAGGGCAGGTGTGTCACTCAGTCCACATTTCTTCATCTTCCCTGGTAAGGATCTCATGTATGACTGACAAATGAAGCTAACAATAGACCCCCCCCCCGCCGCCACCCCGGCCTCTGACCAGCGGTTTAAAAGACTAAGTGTAAATAAAACTCTTAGAAGAGTGCATCGCACATGGTGAGCAATCAAATATATCGCCCTTATAATTTATAAGAAATACAATAGTAGAAAAACAACTAGACTTCCAATTTCCAGACAAACTACCTTCTTATTGGCATCCAGATACAGACATTAGGCAGGTGAAATCTATAGGAGCACTGGCATCCAAGAGCTGGATTCTCAATCCTGGCTCTCCTTCCAGAATTTCCATGCTCTGAGGTTAACTGATACCTGCCTTTCCAGGGATATAGGGAGGAGTCAACGAGATCAGGCACGTAAAAGAGGTTTAAAAGTTGAGTCAGGCTAAGCAAACATAAAGGAAGAATATTATGATTATTACTGCTATAAATCTCTCATAAATGCCGTTTCCATTGGAAGAAACCTGCCTGCTAAGACAAAGAAGAACCCATAGATGCCCTCTAGCTGCCAGAAGGCAATCAATGAAATGTTCCAGCACAGAGCAGCAGGACTGCTACAATGGAACAGGTTCCTGATCTCCTCTCCCAGCAGCAGCCACCTTCTCTCTCAGTTCAGACACTGGGTTATAAAAGGTAATGGATTCTCCCACCAGCCTTCCATTGTCACCTTGTTGAGACCAGGACCTGAATCTGCAGCAGAGATCTGGCAGGTAAGCAAGCGCCGGGAGGGGTGCTTTTAGCTCCCCTCTGGCTTGACCCCAGCTATTCCTTGGGTTTCTATTCTGAATGGCAGTTTCTAAGAATACTGGGCTTTTGGCTCTGACGTTCTCAGGGCAGGTACCCAGAAAACCTGTTCTTGTCTCAGCTGAGGATGTTTGCCCCAGGGAAGGAATGGTCTTCACGGAGAAAAGATCTGGGGGGAAATCTTTGCAAAGGGCTGTCAGAGGCCAACCTGCAGGCCCCTAGCCTTTCAGGGTCAAAGATGTCCCACAGCAGGCAAGAGGGTGAGAGGACCACATGCTCCTGGGGAAAGAGCAGCAGTTAACGTGAGGCAATAACTGGCTGAATTCTCCTCTCCTAGTCCATGTAAGGTTGGTCTCCCAACTTCCAGAAGCAATGAACATCGAGGGCAGGTTTTAAACACGCACGCGCACACACGCGCACACACACACACACACTTGTTGGCAAGTGTTGGCAAGATACTGAGAGGATCAAGCCAATGAATCCATTAACAGATGAATGAATTTGCCCAGGAAGAAGAGGCCCAGAGGGAAGCTAACAATTTCTGTTGGATGACTTCTGGAGCCCACTGCTCCGCAAGCCACTCCCACTCATCCTATCCCTCCAGTAGTCTCCCTCCAGACAGGTAGGCAGCTGAAGTCACCTAAAAATCATCACAGGACACATAAAAGCTAACTCGGACTTTCACAGCCATTGACGACTTCTTATGACTTCTGAACATATTTTTCTCTCTCTCATTGTATTTCCTTGACTATGCACCCACGCAGAGGCGGTGCCTGGTTCTATACACTCACATGGACAGGAACGGGTCACATGAATCTCTACATCATGGCAGTTATTGCAGTGTTCTGATGCCGCTACTTATCAGAGTTGAGGCAGGACCAGGCTTAGCTGAGGCAGGACCTGACTGGTGTTATGAGGGGCATCCCGTACCCCCAACTCAGCACCCAAATTCATATGTTGAAGTTTCAATCCCCAGGACCTCAGAATGTAGCTGTATTCAGAAAAAAGTGTTTTCTATAGAGATGATTAAGTTAAAATGAGGCCAGTTAAATTAAGGTGGGGCCCTAATCCAAGATGGCTGGTGTTCTTTTAATAGCAGATGAGACACTAGGGGTGTGTGTGTACAGAGGGACAACCATATGAAGGGGTAGTGAAGAGACAGCCATCTGCAAGCCATGGAGCGAGGCTTCAGGAGAAACCAACCGTGCCAGCATCTTGATCTTGGACTTCCAGCATCCAGAACTGTAAGAGGATTAATTTCTGTTGTTTAAGTCCCCCAGTCCGTGATATTCTGTTATGAAAGCCTAGGCAAATTAATATAATTGGTTTACCCAAAAACTGTTCATGTTCACTGGATAAGGAAGAAAAATATAGTATGGAGGGAAGAGGTCAAGAGACACCTAACCTCTGACATAATGTGGATCAAATGCATCTTCTTCCTTGCTCTGTGGCATGCCATTTCAATGGCAAACTGTAGCAAGGTCAAAGTAGGGATAGTCTCTTGATCCTTGACATTTAGCAAATCTTGTCTGCCCTGGAGGCCTGAGGCTGAGGTAATGTACAGGTACATAGCTGCTGGTCTGAAACAGCGTGACTTCAAGCCACAGCCCAGAAGAAACCAACTCCTTTTATCAGCTTACTTTCTTGTTCAGCCTCTTACCCTGTGGGTTCTGATAAATCTATTTGCCATTGCTGTCCTTCCAGAAAAAGATAAGATTGTGAGGGTGAGAGAACTAGACCCAGTGAGGTAGCTGCCAGCACATTCACAGGTTTGACAAAGTGACACAGACCACCTAGCCCAGTGTTGCTTTTAACCAGGAATCCACCCAACAGCCAGGTTCTGCCTGGATGCTTCCCCGTCCAGGCTCCAGAACCCTCCTAAATCCTGGGCTTCACACTGAGTATGGGGCAAGCAGAATCACTCCCCTGGGGGCCAGGAGAGAAGGGCTCACAAATGCTCACTGCTGCTAAGGGGCCCAGACACACCAGAAGGACAGCTAATCACTGATCTCTCTCCTGGTTGGGGGAGTGGGTGGTGGTG
>NW_006494608.1:8277912-8292931 GCF_000325575.1 Pteropus alecto | reverse complement strand
GGGTGGGCAGTGGGTGGGTGGGGTGGGGCAAGGGGTAAATCAGAGATAGGAAGGAGAGTGTTTGAAAGGCATTGTCAGGCCGAAGTGAGGAGGGGCTGGGAGGGGCCACATGCTCTAGGAGACAAAACTGACAGGCTGGCAAATGGCGGCACCTTCCTACACTTTCCCAAGGTTATCAGGGTGGGTGGGTTTGGCCAATTCAAATGCAAAAGCCCAAGGGCAGGATGGCTGGGAATCCTTTTAGTATTCATAGCCATTCCTCTCCAATAGAAAGGCCTGAAGGCTCCCTTCCTGGTCTCTTTATTCACTCTGGCCCTGAGGTTATTTACACAGTGGGGCAGAGCCCCCATAATCACTGCTAGCTGAGACACACACAAACCAGCACACACCTCCAACCTGTAGCCTTCAAAAGGTAGGCCTCAAATCCTATCCCAACCTGATCCATTGGAAGAAGAAAGGGGAACGATGGAGCAGATCTGAATCAAATTAGAATAGTTTCAAACATCTGCACTGCAACCAGTTCGGCCAGTTTGGAGGGGGCAAGGAGGAGGCGAGGGTCTCGATGGATAATATCCAGCCTGAGCTCAAGCTCCCCAGCTCCACTGTGCAAACCAAGCACCATCTCCAGCCTTTTCTACTGGGATTAAAGGGCTAGACTTGCCCTTCACCAGCTCAGTGGGGCTAGCATGAGAAAACATAGGTCATGTTCTAGAAAGTAAGGCAGCCTCATCATTATTCTCTGCAAGCAAAGTTAGAGGAGGCCAGGAAAACAAAATCCCTTCTCGAAAATCCCCCCGGACCCCCATACTTTCATGTAGATGAGAGAAACATGGAGGAGAAAAAGAAATCACTCTCGGCAGCACTCAGCAGTTATAGCAACGCCAAGCCTCAGCCTAATGGTCACTTTTATTACCTTGGAAATTTCCGTTTCAACTCTCCATTTTCGTGTGTGTGTGTGTGTGTGTGTGTGTGAGTCGGTGATGCTGAGGTGAGAGGAGGCTTGGACTTGTCCGTGAGGGACCCAAAGACCTGGATCAGGGCAGATTCCCTACTCAGAAGGTCTTTCGCACAGCCCAGATGATGTTTACTGTTTTCTCCTTCCTTCTCGATTTGTTTGGTTTAAAATATTTAGCCGGAGGCACAATGAAGTGTCTCATTTACGACATTCTCCTGGACCATTAGACTGGGACTCCACACTCATTACACGGATGAACGTGCCACTTACCCATGCAGATTCCAGGAGCTGCAGACACAGAGATGGGAGGTGCTCGAGGTACGCTGTCAAGGGTTGATTTAATTACATAGCCATTCAGTGGGCAAAACGGAGCAACTTTTAGCCAATTGTCCTAGTAAACATTATGGGAAACCCTTTCACAGAGTGCTAATTCTGGCTTAGTGATTTCAAACGTGCCCAGCTTTAGTTCTCATTCAAATACGCACTGGGCCACCAAAGATGCTACCACCAGGCCAGAAAAATCAAACAGAGGCATGCTGTCTCACAGTTGGTTATTCTGTAAATGTTACAAACACCTGAGTATCACTGTTATTTAGGTGAGGACAAACTTGAAAATGCACTAACTCTCCTGCGGCCACCCTTCCTCTGCCCCTCCCCCAGGCTCTCACAGTCTCACCAACCGGCTTCTGGGCAGGCTGGGGATGGCCAGCTAACACTGCTTCTGTGGGTTGGACAAAACAACCACTGCAAGCCCACTTTGGACGCTTGAAACAATACCCAATCACTGCATGCACCCTCCCTGAGCGCCCCAGAGGAAATGGCATCATTACTTTCATTTTACTCCGTTTGTGACCAACCAAAGGAAAACAACGCGTTCTAAGACAACTACCAGGGTATCTGATATTGGCGGCCAGAGAGCATGCTCCGGAATGTTATCAAATGACCTCGCGGAGAAATTAATTTTCAGGAGCTAAAATAACCCTCTGTTGCACATGCACTGCCGTTTCCCTATCTGCAGAAACGGATTTCACTTTCCACAGTTAGAATAGAAAACGCTCATGCATCCCCATTTCTTCAAAAAAGTCTATAAATAACCCAGGATCAGCAAAATTATGCAAAACATCCTGCTAGAAGAAGAAATGTAAACTAAAACCACTTACAGAGACTCAGGCTGCCAACTTAATCTGATTCTACGACGACTGTAAACATGTTGTACTTTTGGAACCTGAAGCAATCCACATTAGCACGATGCCGTCACAAAAAAAAAAAAGAAGAAGAAGAAAGAAAAATCCCAACAGCTAAACGACAACAAAAGCCCAACCCCGACACGAAGTACCGAGGTTGAGTGTTCTGCACTGTCCAGGGCCGACGGCTGACCAGCTGTGGTCAGTACCAGCTATCCCAGCTTGCACACGCCAACTGTTTTGACTACAGGCACTTGTTAAACACAGAGTTTCAGGTCCTACCAGTTGGACACCAGAAGTTCATAGAACTGACCCAGTGCCAAGAACAACAAGCACAGAAAGCGAAACGGCTGCCTCGTGCGCTGTTTTTGTTAACTGTTTATGCAAGCCCAAAGCAACTGGGTAACAGTTAAGAATAAAGCAAAATTTAAATAACAAAAACAAAAGATTACCACCTTGAAGGAAATGTAGATGCTGGCAGATAAAAGACACAGTCAACCTAGTTTATTGGTGGGGTGGTTGGGGGTTTTCGGAGAGAATCAGTGGTGGGGAGGGGCAGGTGTCACATGACAAACTGTGGTTATTAGCAGAAGGAACTGGGTGCTTCCTTGAAGCATCTTTTACTTAAGAGATTGACTTAAGAGATTTTGCAAACGCCGTGGCCTTGGTACACGTCTGGGGTGACTGCAGAAGCATTGGGATTTGGAAGTCAGTAAATCCCAGAGGAGAAAAAAGGGGTGTGCTGAGTGGAGTTTTCAAGACACAGGAAAGTTCTCTGGTCCATGCAGTGAGGCCACTGAGCCGCATAAGAAGCAAACGGAGGTAACAGTGTCCCTGGGCTGTTTCTGAGCTAGTCCTGAGAAAGATTTCCCTTTTCCTTTTGAGTTTAGAGTTGCCGGGGTCAACTTTTCTCCCTCATTGGGACTGGAGTCTGTGCTCTCTTTAGGTGATAACGAATAAAGTACTTTCATCTGGCAGATTCATGTTTATTCTGGAGAGCAGATGGCATTCCCCTGGTCCTGGGGGTCAGTGCAATGGTAGTGGATGTGAACCCACACAGTGGCTGCCCCTTTCCTCTCCAAGGAACCCACATTTTATTGCAAACTATATGTAGAAATGCTTTCACTGGGATCCAAAATAGAGGCCCTGGAGTGAAGTGCGGCAGATGCCCGGCGGATCCAGAGAGAAGAGCAAAGGAAACTCAGAGCATCCAAGACAAAGGAAGGAGCAAGAGAGGAGGAAGGCTGGGGTGGGGGAGAGAACGGGAAAGGGACGCCTTGGAAAGAAGGTTCAGGTTGGGCAAAGTTAGTCTCATACTGGCCCTGGCCTCCGGGCTGTCAAATGACTCCTTAAAGCAGCCCCAGAACTGTTGAGCTGGGCCGCTCACTTAGAGCTCTGTGGTTCCATGTTTCCTTCACTCGCATTGTTGTTTGACCCTCAGAAGCATCCTGCGAGATGGGGAGGACTGGTATTATTATTCTCATTGAACAAAGGTGAACAACTGAGGCTCAGAGAAGCCTTGGTCTCAGCCCCGAGAATGACTTGTGCTGGTGGGGTGGTTTATTATTTGTGAAGCACTTTAAAAGTGGTGGCCTTTATTGGTCTCACTTTCACAGACAGGTAAATTGAGATTTTAGAAAGGCTGCAAATCATGTCCAAGGCCACACTGCAAATCATGAACAGGACCGGGTCTCCAACTTCTAACCCAGTTCTCCTCTTTGCTTGCTTCTACCATGTTTCCAGAACACATGATGACAGAACTACGAAGGCCAGTAAAGCTGTCTTATTATAATAAAAGCACATCGTCTCCCTTGATTTCCTCAAACTCCCTGTCTCCATGGTTTTTCTGTAGCAGTTCACAGATTGCAACTTCTTCGTGCAGAAGGGTTCCTTTCCACACTGCAGGCGAGCTTCCGATGTCTGCACTCCAGAGCTACGATTTTGGAGGAAAGTAACCATCTCTGCCCAGTGTGCACCTTGTCCCTCTTTGATTTGATTAACTCACCCATGTGCTGACCCCTGCTTCTTACCTAATCCTGGTCTAGGAAGAAGCCAGAGCAGAATGTCCTTATAGGCTGACAAGCTGTACATTCCGTGGCCTGTGTCTCCGAGGTGAGCTATCCTGCACGTGGAAGGGATCCAGCCTCAGCACACGGTCTGGCGGATCTCTTCTTCAATGTGGTGTTTCAACGTTATGCTTTTGCTCAGTTGTTCTGAAACAGAGGTCGCTGAAAATATGGGACCAAATGAAGGGTCCCACTGTCATGTGCCTTGTCTGTGCCAAGTGGGCACACTCACAGCTTGTTAGGGGGGGCTGTTATTATAATGTGACAAACACGGGCAGGTTCACGGCAGATTTGGGGCATTTCCTCTGTGGGAACATACTACAGATCCCAAGGAGTTTGTATAGTTAAGTGGAGACATCTTGTCAGGAGTCCAAGGCTCAAGGCCATGATCAGAAATGCCGAGTGTGGAACACAAAAGGAGAGATGGTCAGGAGGTGATGATTAGAAAGCTCTAGAATGTTCTGCCACCACCTCGTGAATCAGCCTCTCCCCCTTTCTTTCTCTCTGAAAACACAACAAAATATAGAACCAAAGGCCAGGGAAGTCGGGTGTCAAGGTGGCCTTTATGTTGAATGTCACTAAAGCAGTCTAGGTCGTAAAGGCTAATCAAATCGATGTCTGTTGTTAACTGGAGAAGCGCTGTGGTTAGATGAGATGCACAGGTGTTGCCTCTCGCTGGTTTATTTGAGGTTGTTTTGTAACCACATGACATTTGCATCCATGCTGCCCAAAAAGAATATGGGAACTGGGTATATCAGAACAGTCTCGGTAGGAAAACTCGTTGGCTCACAGATACAAAGTGAGTAGAAATACAGTATTTCTACATACCTTGTGACTCCTCTAAGCATAGAGACCATTTTCTTTTTTTTGAAACCAAAAACTAGGACACATTGACAAGCACTAGCATATTTAGGAAAGACAGGTAGCCTATTTAAAATCAGAATGTCTGAAAGTCCGTGTGGCATGGCCACCGAATTTTTAATGTCAGATTAGTAAAAGTGGGTCGATAGGAGATATGGAATATTAGCAGATATTTGTGGCAGTTAGTACTCCTGTACTTAACAAAGGTAGTTTTACCACAGACCAGACAAACCCTGCTTTGCCGACAGGGAGTTTGGCTGGTAAGCATGCTACATCCAGCCCTTGAGGACGATAGCATCGCTGGAGACAAAGCTGAGGTCCTGTGCCCATGCTCTGGGCATTTAGACACCCCGCCTCCACCCTCAATGAAAGGAGCTTCATCAGAGTACATATACAGAGGAGGAAGCTGGTCAGAGGCCAGTGAGGTCTTTAAAACATGGCCTGGGCATGAGGAGAGATGATCAAAATGAGGATGGAGGCCTGAGCTATCAGTAGACAGAAAGGCAGGACAAGCGTGTCAGCGGCTGTGGAAGCCACGGGCCACAGACCTGGCTTTACTCCTGGCGTTGCCCTGCACACTTCCGGGTCAGAACCCAGGGCTCAGCTCCACGCTCTTTATTTTTGTCTTGTTACCTGGGCTCATGGGAATGAGCCAGCCTGCCTGATCTTACCCGAGACTGGCTCTGGCTTAATCTTCTGTGGTGCAGGCTCATGACCAAAGCCAGGAGGCCAGTTTTGCACATATGGGGCCACATACTCTAGATTTTTCAGGAGAGTGCCAATTTCAATCAGCCTCAGTTGATACTTTCCACCACATTTTGCAAAATGACTTTATTGCGAAGGTCAATAAATATGGGTTGACTGAAATCTGGATCATTGGACCGTAAGTTCCTTGAGGGCCAGTTTTGAGTCTCATTTATCTTCGCAGGCTGGTGCCACTCCAGAGCACAGAAGCCTTGCTGTGCATTTTTAATGAAGGTTTCGAATGAATGAGGTTCCAGTTCGTGTGTAGCACAAAGATCTATGTGCACCTTATTAGGCATGCCCGGAAGGAGAATGTCTTTTTGTTAGCTATGTATCAAATTTTAATTAATTAATTAAAAAATTATTTCAAATATTTTATTTCATATTTTCAGGTTTCCTTTTCCCTCCCTCCTCGCCGCCCCGGTCAAATTTGGTGTTTGTGATTCAAGTTAGGGAGAAGGTAGAAAGGCTTTCCACTTAAAATTTAAAATACTAAATCTTCAAAAAAAATTGTAGGTACTTTGTAAAAGGAATCTTTCTGAAAGATCTTTATCCTACTGTACTTTGTCCTCTTAAATGGTATACTTTGAACATTATTTGATCCTTTTTTTGATACCTCAAGGTCACTGTTAAGGGCATTCATTTCTATACTTTGCTATAAAACAGTGATGGCTTCAGGGGCTACAATTGTAGCTTTCAAACTTTTAAGTTTGAAATGAATTTCACACTGCAACCTAGTATGCATATATGAAACAAAAATTCTAAAGGATGATATTTGTCTTTAATTAAGTGGAAAAACACTGATATTTTTCTCTTCTCTTCCACTGTTTAAAATGTTGGTCAGGACTCACCAAATTGATCACTCCACCATCATGGTTGGTGCCGCCGTTTGCAAACACTGAGAACGTAGGCAGAGCTACTTGCACCTGCACAGAAGGGGCCTCAGCTTCCTCACTTTCTGCCTTTTACTTTTATTTTCTGCAGTCTGGTGTCACTTCTTTTTTACTCTCAGGGCCACCTCCGCAGTCTTCAGAGTGCTAATTTGCCACACTTGGAAATGAGACCATCAAGCCTGCTAGTATTATGCACAAACTAAGTGTAAGCCTTTCTCAATGAAAGCCTGAAGGGTGCCCTCACTGGTGCGGAGTGGGGCTTGGTGCCCTTCAAAAACTTGGAGCTGGGTTCCCGAAGAGCTTTACTCAGTGGCAGAGTTCATGATACTGAGGTGTTATTGGATGCATCATGTGCAAACACCTGCACGTGTGCGAAGTTTTTTTTTTTTTTGAAAGGAGTGTTCTGACGATTAGGCCTCAGGCTGGAGGGCTATTAAATGACAGAGGCTCCTAGAAGCAATATTGCTTAGTGACTGACCAGATCTGGGCTCCAATGCATGAGGAAGTTATTCCTAAAGTAACTGACCTGACTTCAGGCAGTTTGCAACAACGCAGTGTCTGGGCTCTCTCCTCTGAGCTGCCCTTTGCCCAGTTATTTACAGCTCCTCCTACTCCGCACTTCAACTGTCAGGAGTCCTTCGACCTGAGTGCAAAGAAGACAAACTGAGAGAAACTTCTCCTGGGGGAATTTTGAAAAGCATGTCAAGTTCATGTATGAGTTTGGGGGTAGATATCTTATATTGATTTTTAAAAAATATATCGCAAAAGGGGTAGATACTGTGCCCCTAAACAGACCTAAATACCAAGCAATCGGGCCCCAGTTAAGTAAACTATTGGCACATCTATTCGATAGAATGCTGGGAAGCTGGAAAAATGATGATGTAGATCTAAATTTACTGAAATGTGTCCACAATAATTTTAGATGAAAAAAAAAAATAAAGCAGATTTCAAAGCAGTGTCTATGATAAGATTCCACTTTTATTTTTAAAAATATATGCATATAGGTACACATGAATAACAGAGACAGACAAATACACATAGAAAAGATTGGAAAGTTTTACACCAACGAGATATTTACTTTCTTATATTGCCTGAAATTTTGGCAGTTTTTACAGTTACTTTTGTAATAAGAAAGCAAGCAATTTTCACTTTGAAAAAGTAAAATTCTGTATTATTATGCAAAACAGTACTTCTGTTTGCGGCACCCCACCCCATCCTCACCTCATCTGTGACTGTTCCCATGGGAACATTTGCCACAGCTCTGCATCGACAAGGCGGAATACTCACGCTGAGCTTCCACTCGCCTCTCGCTAGTCATCATGTCTTCTCCAACTTTCATGAGTTCTACTCATGTGAAGAAGGGTAAGTTGAATCTTTACTGGAAAATTTTTACATGAATGCATCTTAAAGCAAAGTCAGGGCTTCTGGTTTTACTTTTAAGGGCCATGTTCTCTCCTCTGATGGAGTTAAGGGGAAATGTAAATCCCCAAGCAAGCGGCTCTGCTAGGTACTTCTCTGCAGAACGGGCTATGGGTGTCTCCATTGTCCAGAAAAAGGAGTGAAAGAGCGGCCACAATCTGCACGCTGACACTAGGTTTCGCCCAAGCCAGAGCACAAACCAAGGCTGGGTTTAAGGACGGGGATAATCCCTAACTCTTGTTAGAGCTGTTTCCTCTACAAAGTTTATTCACATCCATGGGATAACTAGATATCTAAAAAAAATAAGTAGGGAGGGAGGGCAAGCAAGTGTATTATTTTCAGTTTACAAATGAGGAAAATAAGATTTATCAAGGGGAGGCAACTTGCCGAGGCCACCTTATTGGGAACTGGTAGAGACAATTCAAACTCAGTTCTGGGGGTTGTTCTCTTTGCTTTGCGCCACTGCATTCTTTCTATAAATAGAGTAACCATATACTTTATCATCGTAACTGGATATCTCCGAAAGTGAAAGGGGGTACTAAGTGGACGGGCCCCAGGACATAGGTGTAAATCGTGACTCTCCCCAGTAATCCAGGATTTATGATGACTTTAGATATAATCCAGCCGTCAACCCTCCCCTTCCGCACACATACACGGAATCATAACTTCTGAATAGGAGAGAGAAATGGAACATGGTAACGATGGCTACAATTTAAAGTACTTGTGTGTATAAATAAAGAAATAAGAGAGAAAAAGAGAGTACTGAGTATAACTGGTGTTTTATTGTGTCTGAACCAGTGTAAGCTTCACCTGTAGGGGTGATCGGCTCACATGCCATTAAGAATTACATAGTCTGGGTCGGGCAACTGTTATTAATTCAAGAGAGTCACACTCTAAAAGTGTCTACTTTAAGTCCTTCTGCAATCTGTATTCTGATCAATCTTCTGGGTATAAAAAAATGAGCTTTTGTTGGTAAAACTTGTGACTCGGTATAATGAATGCTAGGAATGGGGACTTATTGATGAGAAATTAAAGGTATTTAAAATACGTGGCCTGGCCCAAACCTGTAGCGACATCTCCACCCTTGTGTATAGAGGGTACTGGGACCCAGCGAGGCCTGTCCCCTGACTCTCAGGGACAGCCCTCGAGGCTGCTCTGGGTGTAACCACTGCTTTAGGGAGGTTGATGACAGCATGCCGCTGAGTGGGGAAACAGAGTCCTGTCTCTGGAATGTTCTTGCAGCTGCCTCATAAAAGGTGTGAGAGACATGTCAAAACAGAGAGGGTGGGGACTTCAAGTGTACCAAATACACTGAACTGTTTTCTCCCTATTTGTTGATAAACATTTGTTTGATAAATGCCTGTATCTGTGAACAGACTTCAGTCTAACACCCGCATTCGTTACAGCCTGGTAGCGAGGTTATGGAAGGAGCTGACCCTCACAACCTCAATTTGCTGCAACCTTCTACAGTGGCAACTATTTCTACCAAAAAGAACCTATGAGTTCTGCATGGCCGAGCCAGCTTAGGGCAGTCCACAATGACCATGCCTCTGGGTGAGTCTGAGATGGGTAGACTTCAGGAAGAGAGTCCTTAATACATTCTCCTCTTCACCAGATTATGAGCCTCATGAAAGCATAGACTGGGTCTGTCGTGTTCACTATTCTAGTCCATTAACCTCATGCAGTGCCTGCCATAGAAAGTAAATGATAGATATTTGTCCAATGAATAAAATGAATAAATAGGAATTCTGTTATTTCTAGAATCTATTTGATTAACTATAATCTGTGATTGTTCTTTATTCCACTAATAATAACTGATCCTCATATACCACAACCTATTTCTTGCCTTGGATTGAGTTAGTACTTTACGAAGCAAGAAATAGGCTGGTAAAGAAAAGCCACTGGGATTGCACGGTTTAATCCTCACAATAATGTGATGAGATGAGAAAATCAAAGTCCAGAGAGGTTAAAACTTAAATTAATGAAACCAGAACCTGAACTTAGGTCTGCTTGACTCCAAGCCCAAGTACGCTGTGCTAACCCAGAGTGGACAATCACTCAGTTTTGCAAGGATAGTCTTCTTCTTCTTCTCTTTTTTTTTTTAACTGCACTCTACTCACTTTATGTCCTGTGATTAAATACACACATATTTTTGGCACTTTGTCTTATTTTATCAAAAGCTTTTTTTGGGGGAGGGGTAGTTAGATGGATGTTGGAATATATGAACCTGCTTTCCAGTTCTTTTGCTTTTAATTATTTTGATTGATATGTGGCATCGAGGGACGTCTAATGGCCTCTCGTGTCTTTGAGCTGCAGAAGAATCAGTAACTAGGAATCTGTCGCAGCTTTCCTCGTCTCCAGGACACCAGAGGCTGAGGCTCATTCTGATACCCTCCTCCCAGGCATCCTGCCCTTCTGCCACCCTGGACTACTGAGAGCCTTTTGTTTCAAGCCTCTGTGACTTAGTGCATAGTGTTATCTCCCTGGAATGCTAGGCCACCCTTTCATGCTTCACCTTGGTTAATGTTTTGTTTTCTTTCAAGACCCTGTTCAAACATTCCCACATCTAGGATACCTTGGAGACCCCCATCACCCTGCATCTCTGCCAGGTCTCAGTCGAGTCCCTTTCTCGGTGTGCCTGGGACAACCTGAGCACATCTCTACCTTAGCGCACGGCATAGGGTTCGGTAACAACTGACTGCCTTGCCTCCCTTTTCCACTGTGCCATAAAGAGCCAAACTTAGAGACCTTGGCTTAATACTGGCACATAGCAGGCACTCAAAGTGTGTTAGTTAGTGAATGGATAAAACAGGAAATAATTAGCCAATCTACCATAAAGCAAAAGAAAACGCAGGGATCAGCAGGCCAGCAGTTTCTAGTGGTCTGAGGGAGAGCTAACTTTAATTGCTCGTCTTAGCCAGTGCACTCGAAAATGATTTTTTAAGCCTAAGAGCCTGATAGTGGGTTTTTATGAGAGGCAATAGGCTAATTTTGAGTGCTCTGCTCCTTTGCCTGTTAGAGAAAAAAACCTCTGGAGAGATACTCCCCCAGTGCAACCAGTTTCCACTCACTGATGCTATGCCAGCCAACAGCAATCCCTCAGGGGCTCGGGGTGATCCAACAGCACCCATGTGACAGGCTGCACTGGCAGTCCCAGGGTGCCCACCTAAGCCGAGAAACTAGTAGGTCCCAGATGCTGGCCAACATCTGACCTGAGGAAGTCCAGCTTTATCCGACTGTGGGACTCTGGCCTAATGAAATAAACAATTCCCAGCAGAGCCTGACCCTTCCAAATGTAATTCTTTCTAACCACATTGTGCAGATAAAAATAATTTAGTGATTTTTCTCCCACTAAACTCTTGGGTACGGACCAAGAAATCTGCAGTGTGGCTGTTCTGATGCTACTGTACAACTGTAAATATTTAGGCTTTTCTGACTTCTTATCAGCGTGTGTCAGCAGGGATGCATGTGCCTGGCATTTTGGTGGGCTGATTCTTCCTTGGATGGAACCACCCATGCATTAGAGTTCAGCACCTTTGATTTAATGAGCACATGCTGGGATTCCCGGAGGGTTAGCTTTGATGCACTCTGCAGCAGGAAGATCTTGGAAGCAACTTAAGAGGCCATCAAAACCAATAGTGGGTTCGGACAAGGCCCAAGGAATCAGAGAGAGCACACCCGAGGCAAGCAGGTATCAGACCAAGGCCTTTCTGTGGGAGAAAGTAGAAGTCCTGAGAGCAGGGAGGATCCCTGGGTCCTTCGAATGAAGACGTAAAGCAGCGAGGGAGCTCTCGCAGAACCGACATTGGAGCTTGAGCAGAGGTCAAAATGGTGCAAAAGGGATAAAGTACGAGTAGGAGGTGGGGAAAAGTTCAGGCAATGGCTCTGAATCCTGGCTTTACTAACCTCCTCCTCCCAGCTCGCAAGGGTGTCACGAAGGGGCCAAGAAGGTAACAGTGATTCCGAACAGCTTGAAGGTTCCATGTATTAGCTAGCTCTCCTCTCTTGCCTGGCCTTAACGGAGCAGCGACAGTATGACAACCCTCTCACTGCCACCATCGCCACTGTAGCCATAACCCACGAATACGACCCACCGAAGAGAATTTTCAAGTCCCTCAAAGTGACCTTCAAGGGCATCTTTATCACAAAAGGGGAGAGGCTCTAAGACCAGCCAGGGAGAAAACCCCACCAAAGCTCTAAGCTGGGGCCACGAGCCTGGACTCATTACTGACCCCTGAGGCTCTCCATGGCCCTGGCAGGATGGCAATGGGTGAAGTCACTGTGAAGCCACTTATTCCTTTGTCTCATCTTTCTCACTTATTTTAAATTTATTTCATCTTGCTCTGTTGTTTGCCATTTTATAAGCGGCCTTAAATCCTTTTCAACAAGGCTGAGTATAAATAAATTAAAAAAAGAAATAAAATACATAGCTGCACTGTCAGCATTGCTAGACTGGGCGTGAAGTGCTTCTGCTCCAATCTGAGAGGAAGGAGATGCTCTGCGAAATGGGAAGGGAGGAGGGGCGCAGGAGGAAACAGAGAAGGCTGGCCCTCCACCCTCCAGCCGGGGCCCTGCCCCATCTCTGCATTGAGGGGTCGCAGGGCCATGCAAGTTACGAACATCTTGGGCCCCAGTATCCTTATCTTTAAAACGAGGGCTTTGACTGGATGATTTCAAAGTTCTCTTTATGTTCAAGCACTGAGATTCCCAGCAGTACCCACACTTGGCCCTTGTTCCTCTTCCTCTCTATCCTTTCTCGGTACACGGCCTCTTCAAGGGGAGTGAGCCAAACGGGCTCCTTCTAGAGTTTCTGTGTGTGATGACAAGTGTAAGTTGTACTCATCACCCAAAGACATAACTGGTCACTCCAAAGAGATTACTATTCCATTAAAGTAAATTGAAGCGCTACTCATTTGGGAATGCAGGAATTATTGACCAATTTTCCCATTGCAAAATGGGACGAAAATATTGTTTTTTATCTCCTTCACTGATGAGGTGGTAAGTTCCTTCCTTTTAAATAAGTTCTGTTATAGAAAGTAATACCGCATCTGTTTGCACAGTATCTATGACTGCCATACCAATTATTAATAATCAAAACAATATTATTATAAGCATATGCCCAGAAAGTGGAAGGCATTGCCGATGTTCTGGGACATTCTTCTCTTAGTTGTCCACTTAGGATTTCAGCCTTGTTTTGGTGTCCTTAGTCTCACAAACCCACAGCCACCTTCCCTATTTGTACACAGAATGGCTCGGAATGTTGCTTTTAGTAGACTCAATCCACAATGCCAGAGAAGAGTGTCCTGGAGTGGTGCTTCTCAAACTTCAGCATGCTCACTAATTACCTGGAGATCGTCAAAATGCAGCTTCTGATAATGTAGGTCAGTGTATTAATCATGCCTTATTTTTCTGTATTTCTGATGCTTTGACATCTTAGAGCCTGCCGACCCTGGGCTAGCCAATTCCTTGAGAGGACTCACTTTCAAGTGCACCTTTCATGTGCAAATCAACCAATCTAAAGCCCAACCACCTCCTTTATCCAGCTCTTATACTCCAGGCCACTATTCCTTCTGCCCAAATCAACCCAGGGTCAGGTACCAGACAACTAGAGGCATCCTATACCCCAAACTAGCCAATCTTAAGCCTACTTACTCTGCCCCTCTGGTCTTTTTGTGGAAACCACTCTCAAGGCTCTTGCCCATGGTTTCCCTCTCCCTCTGCCTCTTGACTGACTGACCTGTGTGGCCCTGCGTGACGTGACAGGTGCCTTACTCTTGGAAACTGTGAGTAACAAACTATCATTTCAACGGCAAACCGTCTCCTGATTTGTCGGCCTCACCAGACCTGAATAATAATAAAACCTACATCTTCAGACAGCTAGGGATGCGGTCTGGGGCTGCTGATATTGCCGATCTGAGAACCACACTTTGTTCAGTAAGGCTCTAAATTACAGTGTTCCTGTCACGGGAGAGGGTGCTGTGGCTGGGCTCTTAGGGGAACGGCTGCATCACATGCCGGTGTGACCTGCACTGGAGCCTATAGTGCTCCTCCAGCAATAAAATGGGGGACGTGGCCGAAGCTGCTATGGGACAGCCCTGAGGGTAACCGCTAGTGCTTTCTCTCTTACCTTCCCTGTGATTTGAACCCCTGGAGCCTTTCTAGATAAAAATTAAACAAAAAGCTGCAATGAAAATGAATCGGGGCCTGAGGCCCTTAAACTAAAGCAGGCACAGTGGCAATAAGGGTGACCTAGGGCCCCAGGGGAAAAGGTTAGGACTCTGGCAGGTCGGCCGGCACAGGGTACTTGCTCTGAGCTCTCCACCTGAGCCATGTCTGATATGGGCAATGGATGCCATGCGTGCATCCTCAGGAACTCCAGTCAAGAGGCCCCAGAGGACTTCTAGAGTAAGCTTGGGTATCAAAGCAACTCACTGGTCCTCACAGCAAGGGCCGACCCATCAGCTCTCCTGCCCAGAGGTATATGTGGGCTCTGGAGATCTCCCTTGCCAGGGCCTAGACGGGATCTCAAGCCTTCCGACTCTGAGCACTTTCCTCCACCCCAGGACATCGTGGCTCCATGTGTTACTAATAAAAGCAAATCCTGATTAAGCACTATCAATTGTAAGTACTTCATGTGGCTTATCTCATCTAATCCTCACAACTCTAAGAAGTAGCTGCAATTTAAATCCTTACTTCCAAGATGAGTAAGCAAGCTCAGAGAGGTTAAGTAGCTTGCCCAAGCCACCCACTAATTGGCAAGGTCAGAATTTAAGTCCAAATTCTGCCGAACAGAGTCTTTGCCTGCCAATTGCTGCCTCCATACCCAGGGCAGTGTTATTCCAGGTACAGGCCTGAGACCAGCACTACTGGGCAGCAAACTGCCCCACCTACCCTAGA
>NW_006494608.1:8252965-8277863 GCF_000325575.1 Pteropus alecto | reverse complement strand
ACAAGCTCTCCAGGCCAATCTGCTGCACATGGAAGCTTGAGAGGCCCTGTATCCAAAGGAAATCTGATGGAAACTCATTTCCCAGCCAGACTGATAGCAATAGCACCAGTGTAACCTCAAGTATACATTTCACTGCTTAGCTTAATGCTCTGGATGGTGGCTTGGTATACCAGAAAGAACAGGCATGAGTTTAAAACCCAGGCTCAGCAGCAGTTACCAGCTCGGAAACTTTGGGCAAAGAACTTAACTTCTCTGAGCCTCCCTTTTCCTCATCTGGAGAAGAGGAATGTGATATCTTCCTCCTGTGAGCACCAAGCAAGGTGCTATCTATATTAAGTTCTGTCTCATGTCTAGCATCCAGGGATGATCTGTAAAGGGTAGCCCCAGGAATTCCTCAGAGCTTTCCAATTTTCTAAAACTCACGTCCCTTCATATCATGCTTTACAACAGTATGAATCCTAAATTTCTTTGGTGGCCAAACTGAAACTAGCTTTCAAAAAGAGTAAGGCTATAATTTCCGATAACTAGAGCTGCGAGCTATCTAAACAATGCCTAAAGGCATTATCGTCAGCACCCGCGGCGGGGGTGGGGGGGCAGTATGGGCCTCCCATACTGTCAAAAGTTTTAACCCCAAGGGGTGGGAGAAAATGCTCATTCATGAATGGCGGAAATTCCCATTAAGTAAGAGCTTTCCTCCCAGCTCTGTTATTGAACTATACCGCTAAAATTGTTAACCAATGGCATGTCTATTAAAAAAGTACCCAATCCCATATCCCAGAGGTGGAGCAGGGATAATGATGGTGAAAACCAGCTTCAAGCTCAGACCAAATACTGCAATGCTGATCCCAGTCCTTCCTGAGCCAAATTAACCCTCCCATCTCCAGTCCTGTACACACTGGGGAAGCAGTTCTTCATGCCTGTTGTCGCTGAGGCATCTCAATCGGACACCAGTGGGCTTAAGCACAGGCAAAGTAAAGGGACCCCATCCCCAAAAATGAGAAGGGAGGAAAAAAGAAAGAAAGTGGGATAGGAAGAAGAGAGGCTCAGGGAGCATTTATGTTGCCATCAAGTCTGCTTTTCATATCAGGAGAAGGGTGTACAAGTAGAAATTAAAGGATTTTTTTAAAGGATAAAGAAAAAAATGTAATACTAGCTCCATTATATAATTAAAATCCCACTGGGACATGTCAGTAGTTACTCTTCATATCTGAAAGGAAAAATTTCAATGAAAGGGTGTGGGTGGCAAGATGAAAACTTGAGCAGACTTCATCTTATTATTTATCCCCTTCAAAATTTAGAGATCTCCACAGAGATATTAGACTATTTATATGGGGCCCCAGTCGTTTTATTGTCCTTTAGATTCTGCCCAAAGGAAAAAAACAAATAAAATCAAAATACCCCAAACGAAATGGGTTCTCATGTAAGTTAACTCTGACCCTGTTATCATTTGTTCTTTAAAGTAAAAAAACCTAATTATATAAACAATAGTGTGTAATAAAGAATTTAGAAAATTTAGATATGAAAAAGAACAAAAATTATCCATAGTCACCATTCCTTTTTATTTGAAAATATATATACGTGCGTATTTTTAAAAATGTGATTGTACTGAGTACTCTATTAAATGTATTAAATGCATTAAATGCTGTTTTCCCCCACTTTTCCCATCATGAACATTCCTTCATGTTCTGAAATATTTTTCTAAAAGATTATTTTTAGAGGTCTACTTAGTATTCTAACGGCCCTGACTGTTTGGCATTCAGACTGCTGGCAATTTTTTGCTGTTACAGATGATGCTGTAGTGAACATTCTTTAAGTAAGTCTAGACAGATTTCTGTTCAGTTTCTTATATAAATCCCTAGAAGCAGAATTTTCGGTTCTGAGCCCTTGGATGCATGTAGTTAAATTCCCAGCAGGAAGGGAGCCCCTACTTACATATCCACCAGCTCGGCAAAGTCTGTTTTCCTAATTCCTCACTAACACTAGGTATTATTAATTTCTAAACATTTGTGATTTTGATAAGTGAAAAACACTTTGTTTTAATTTTGTTTTTGATTATTAGTCAGGTTGAACATTTTTCGTGTTCACCCGCGGCGGGGGTGGGGGGGCAGTATGGGCCTCCCATACTGTCAAAAGTTTTAACCCCAAGGGGTGGGAGAAAATGCTCATTCATGAATGGCGGAAATTCCCATTAAGTAAGAGCTTTCCTCCCAGCTCTGTTATTGAAATATACCGCTAAAATTGTTAACCAATGGCATGTCTATTAAAAAAGTACCCAATCCCATATCCCAGAGGTGGAGCAGGGATAATGATGGTGAAAACCAGCTTCAAGCTCAGACCAAATACTGCAATGCTGATCCCAGTCCTTCCTGAGCCAAATTAACCCTCCCATCTCCAGTCCTGTACACACTGGGGAAGCAGTTCTTCATGCCTGTTGTCGCTGAGGCATCTCAATCGGACACCAGTGGGCTTAAGCACAGGCAAAGTAAAGGGACCCCATCCCCAAAAATGAGAAGGGAGGAAAAAAGAAAGAAAGTGGGATAGGAAGAAGAGAGGCTCAGGGAGCATTTATGTTGCCATCAAGTCTGCTTTTCATATCAGGAGAAGGGTGTACAAGTAGAAATTAAAGGATTTTTTTAAAGGATAAAGAAAAAAATGTAATACTAGCTCCATTATATAATTAAAATCCCACTGGGACATGTCAGTAGTTACTCTTCATATCTGAAAGGAAAAATTTCAATGAAAGGGTGTGGGTGGCAAGATGAAAACTTGAGCAGACTTCATCTTATTATTTATCCCCTTCAAAATTTAGAGATCTCCACAGAGATATTAGACTATTTATATGGGGCCCCAGTCGTTTTATTGTCCTTTAGATTCTGCCCGAAGGAAAAAAACAAATAAAATCAAAATACTCCAAACGAAATGGGTTCTCATGTAAGTTAACTCTGACCCTGTTATCATTTGTTCTTTAAAGTAAAAAAACCTAATTATATAAACAATAGTGTGTAATAAAGAATTTAGAAAATTTAGATATGAAAAAGAACAAAAATTATCCATAGTCACCATTCCTTTTTATTTGAAAATATATATACGTGCGTATTTTTAAAAATGTGATTGTACTGAGTACTCTATTAAATGTATTAAATGCATTAAATGCTGTTTTCCCCCACTTTTCCCATCATGAACATTCCTTCATGTTCTGAAATATTTTTCTAAAAGATTATTTTTAGAGGTCTACTTAGTATTCTAACGGCCCTGACTGTTTGGCATTCAGACTGCTGGCAATTTTTTGCTGTTACAGATGATGCTGTAGTGAACATTCTTTAAGTAAGTCTAGACAGATTTCTGTTCAGTTTCTTATATAAATCCCTAGAAGCAGAATTTTCGGTTCTGAGCCCTTGGATGCATGTAGTTAAATTCCCAGCAGGAAGGGAGCCCCTACTTACATATCCACCAGCTCGGCAAAGTCTGTTTTCCTAATTCCTCACTAACACTAGGTATTATTAATTTCTAAACATTTGTGATTTTGATAAGTGAAAAACACTTTGTTTTAATTTTGTTTTTGATTATTAGTCAGGTTGAACATTTTTCGTGTTCATTGGCTACTTGACTTTCTTCTTTTATGAATTGCCTATTCATAGCCATTCTTTAATTAGCATATTTTTTGTTATTAATCTGCAAGAACTTTTTATTAGTAAAAATATTAATATTTTAAATCAGAAGTTGAAAATTATAATTGTTTCTTAATAAGACAACTGTGAAATGGTTACTGTCATCAAGCATTAAAAAGTTTTTTTGTGGGGGACGTGGGGAGAGGACGTGGGGGGAGGCGGAGTTTAAATCGGATTACAATAAAAAAATCTTTGTCCCAAACCTGACCCTAAAATTCTCATTTTAAAATTGCTCCCCTTTTAAAGCAACAGCATTAACAACAAAACATCGGACATAAAAATAACAACAAGGTGGCCTCTTGGGATGAGTCCTGTGCCTGTGCTAGGTAGTATCTTCTGGGTTGATGTGTCACAGGACACTTGAGTGGGAAAGGGCGTTCACATAGGCACCGACCCATGTGAGTCCAGCCCTAGTGGCCACAGGAAGGGAAGGGCATTTTGCAGAGGTTCTCATTCGGATCAGAGCCAGCCAATCAGTGGTCCAAATTCTGAGTTTCCTGTGTGCCACTTGGAGTGAGCTGAGTGATCAGAAGAACCCATAAAAGAACCCCAGGGTGGACAGGACTGAAGATTTCAGGAAGCTACAACACTGTCTGCTCGTCTCACTGTTCCAAAGGGGCAGGGTGATGTCACCTGAAGGCTCCTGGAAGACGTGGGGCACAGAAAGTCAACTCTGGTATCTCTCAAGTAAAGGAACACCTCTGCACACACTTGATGAAGGAGGAGAAAATGTGGCCAGCCAGGTTGGGAGGGTGGAGGGTGAAGACTGATGGGAGGCGTGACCACCTTGCACTTGGGGCAAACCCAGGTCACTAATTACAGGGCAGGTATTTGGGTCGATGCTTGCCATTCACATGGGCTCTGCGTCTGCAAAGGCATGTATCCAGGCTACAACTGTTCAAAAATAGAACAGGAAGTCCAGAACAAAACAAACGCTGGAGAGAAGGCTGCAGCACAGGAGTATAGGCTGGATGAGAGGATTTATCTTATGGGGAGGGCCTCAGAGTTGAGCACAAATGCACCTGCACCAGGCCCGGAAAGACATCACAAACAGGTGATGGATGGAGGCTGGGTATCAAGTCGCCTGCTATGTTTCCATATTACATCCAGATTACAAGGTGAGCAGGACAGGACACAGACCAGTCTACAGTGGTCACCAGGTACCTGGCCAATGCCCGCTGAAACAGAGATTTTACTTTTCATTTGTAATCAGTAGCTGAAGAGCGGATAAGTGAAGAGAAGCTAAGGAAAGAGAAAAAGGAGTGGAGGGGTAAGGAGAATGTTTGGTACATGGCCTGCTCAGTATTCATTCCCCCTGCATCTCTTCTTCCAATCACAGACCCTGATTTTCCTCTGGGGAACACCCTTCTCTCACACTCAGTCCTGAGGCTCCCATGGGGTGGGCCTTGCCCTATCTCATTGAGGGGTTGGGAAGGCCTTCTCTAGGGGCCTTGGCTAGTTGATAAAGCCATTATTCCAGACATTTGTGTAAGGCCTTATAGGTTAAAGAGCTTCCATATACAAAAGGCCTGGGGCGTGTGTCTTTCTGGTTTCCTTAACTCAGGCATAACCTTGTCTCTTGGTTCACCAGGTTAGGATTCTAAAGACCCTCATGGCACTAATTGCACCCCAGAGAGGTACCCTGGGGCTTCTTCTTAGGCTGGAGCAGGAGCAAGTACAGAGAATATAGGTCATGGATCTAGGTCTTCTGAGAAAGGACTAAGTCTAGAACGATTAGATCATTATTATATGAGAGAATCTGATAGCTATTTGAATCAGGGTTGTACCTGGAGCCCATGGCGGAGACAGAAAAAATTAGGATTTGACAGCTCCACAGTAGAGGACATACTAAAACCCACCAATACAGAAAAAGCAATGGCAAAGGGTGTGAACACTGCTTTTGAAGTAGATTTCTGCTTTTCAGCAAGCGGTAGGAACAGAAAGGCCTGGCCTGGCCAAGCATGCATTCGAAGACTGAACTGCCAGAGAGCCAGGGAAGGGAGCCTCTCTTCTGTTGAGCCTCAAACTTTGGATTCTTCTAAAACCCATGGTGACTATATAATTCCTTAAATGTCTTCTGACCCTCAACTACCAGAGATATACCGAATTAGATCTTAAGCCATAGAATCTTGGTAGATGAACTGGAATCTAGAACCTGGAATCTGCTTCTTGCTTCTTTAACTGAATACTACTTAGTCTGAATACTACTTAGGAAGCCTGAAATCTTGGTACAGCACTTGGACCACAGTTACTTCTTCGAGCAGTTATCCTCAGTGTGGGTGGTTCATTCATTAATAGCTTCAGAGTGCAGACTTGAATGGGCAGAGCTAACATCACTCTTGTGCGTTAGTAATCCAGGTACCTTCTCTTTACCACGAAGGAGCTGGTATCTTTTGGGCATTCACCGGACAATCCCAGGAAGTGCTCCACCAGTCTGGTGGAGCCAAAGGTTAGCCTCAGTAAGCCCTGAAGAGGCCTCCAAGAGCCAGTCCTGCCTCCTTCCCCTTGGACAAAGCCACTTGTTTCACCTCCTTCTTATGGCCTGTTTATCCTCTTCAGACCTCAGGTTATGGAAACAGTTCCTTGGCTCCACACACATGGCTTCTCTGCCCCTGCTCTGACTCTACAGAAATTCTAGCAAGGACATACTTCATCTACCCAATAGTCCCAGCAGCAGTGACCACAGCAACCCAAGCACCAGACACTGCCACAGGGATGCTGAGTGGCAGGGCCAGGATGGCAGCCTCAGACAGTAGAGGACTTCCTGCCTCACCACTCTCCCACTAGCGGGGAGTTAGCTGGCTCGGAGAGAGAGGACACACCTAGAAACTCAAAGGACGATTGTCAGGGCATGGAAGTCACCTCAAATCTCTGACTCTGTTGATGCCCACCACGGCCTCCAGCTTCCCACAGGGGACGCAGAACAAGAAGAACTGAAGGCCCAATTAGAAAAGGCGTTTAGTCAACAAAAGGGTGCTGCAATGAGCTGCTGGCACAGCCGGCCTTGAGGTAGCTCGTCACTAATAAATTACTCCAAAGCCACCAAACAGGTCCGCTGCAGGTGAGCTGGAGGGCAGCTATCCTGTCCCTCTGCATCCTGTTCTCTCTTACACAACACATCTATCACAGCTACTCCAGGAGGCCTTACCATGTAGGCAAGAGGTCATGTCCCAGAGCTGAGGGGTGGGGACAATTGGGTCAGGCACGTGCTGGCCCTGACTTGGGTATCATTCCTTTGTGACCTCATTTTGCAAAAACTGTGAACATCCTGGATGAGAGGAGAGGACCATCTCAAAAGGAAACCTGAAAGGACTCCCAGGGGCTATTGTGGTGGCCTCAGCCTACTGCTCTGTCCAGCCAGACAGAACCCACAGGTTTCTGTCTTCCCTTCTGCTGGCTCTTCATCTTGGGACAATATGGCTGGTATGGCCTTTCTGGGACTGCTCCTCTTAGATCGAACTCTGACTCGTGCATTTTGGGGAGGGAAACTCTCAGGCAAAACTCTCAGCAACTTTTACATTAATGAGAACAGGGTAGCCTAGTTGATAATACAATGGGGTCTGTCTCCTAAATCTCTACTTTTGAGCTATGTTTTCTTGGAAAGGACTGGTGTTCCCTCTTTGTGTGCGTGTGTGAGTGTGTATGTGTGTTGTGTGTATGCATGCATCTGCTTGCACAGGCACTTGTGTTTAAAGTTGGGTCTATATTAAGATACAGTACGACTTCCAATTTTTAGGCATTGTGGCTCCAGGTCTTGATATTCTTGCTCTCCGTGTGAAGTAGGCATATCATTTTATGTTGGGGGCTCTGCAGAGCAGGGGGCTAAGAGGGCTCAAGGTTAGACAAACCTGGGTTTGAATCCCAGTTCTGCTCCTGGCTAGCTCTTGGTCTTTGGGCAAGTTCCTTTTCTCTCTGTGCCTCACTTTCCTCATCTATAGATTGGGAATAATGAGTCTCTATTGCAAATCATTGCTGTGATGATTAAATAAGTTCGACGTGAATATATATGACACACTTAGAAAATTTCCTAGCACATAATATGTATGCAATACATATTTGGTATTATTTGTATCATTATTCAACAAATACCAGATCTTTCGCAGCTCTAAAATCCCACAATTTTATGATACTATGGACGACTCAATGGATCCTGAATCGATTCTTTAAAGAACACCAGCCAAAGGGAGAGAGGCCACAGAGAACCTATGACTAGGCTGCCCACCCCGCTCCTAGACCCTGTATGCACATTTTTTGGTAAAGCCCACGTGTTTCAGGTTGGCACAAACCAGCCATTTCCCCGTGAATGCTGTAGAGCAAGGAGGTCAAAACTCTTTTTGTTTTGCCTGTTTGTGAATTCTAGCTCCACCCCCGAGCTGCAGCTCCATTATGTCGGGCCGTTTAGCTGAGCCACCGGGGTCAGAGCTAACAGGCTTCAAGTGTCCATGCAGCTGCTGAGACACTCTATTGGCACTTGACTTTGCTGCAAAGCTGGGAGGAACAGGAGAAGGGCTGCTTGCCGAAAAGGCTAGATTTTGGAACTGAAAGGCATTGCTAGATGTGGGACTGAATCTTTCTTTGATGGAAACAGGATATTTGGGTTTAAAGCCTCCTTTTTCAAGAAAACCAAAAGACAGGGTGTATTAGTTTCTGAGGGCTGCTGTAACAAAGTACCACAACCTGCGTGGCTTTGAACAGCAGAAATTTATTCTTTCACGGTTTAGGAGGCCAGAAGTCTGAAATCAAGTTGTTGGCAGGGTTGGTTCCTTTGGAAGGCTCTGAGGGAGACTTTGCTCCAGGTCTCTCTCCTAGTGTCTGGTGTCACTGGCAATCCTTGCTGTTCTTTGGCTTGTGGCTGTGTCACTTCAGTCTTTGCCTCTGTGTTCATATGGCTTTCTTCCCTGTGTGCCTCTGTGTCCAAATCTTTCCTTCCTTTCGTAAGGACACCAGTCATTGGATTTACGGCCCACCCTAATCCAGCACAGCCTCACCTTAACTGGATTGTATCTGCAGACCCTATTTCCAGATAAGGTTACTTTCACGGTGGGTGGGATTCGAGCCTATTTTCTTTTAGGGAGCACAGTTCAACCTACTGCACAGGACAAACAGGGTCCAGAATAGAGTT
Organism: Pteropus alecto; assembly: GCF_000325575.1. Lineage (NCBI taxonomy): Eukaryota > Metazoa > Chordata > Mammalia > Chiroptera > Pteropodidae > Pteropus > Pteropus alecto. Next base: position 8,269,073 of record NW_006494608.1, on the reverse strand, counting down.
GAGGAGTGAAGAAAGAGAGAGTTTACTGTTTGGCCACTGATAAAACAAGAGAAATTGCCTCTGTTCTGCGAAAAGCTATAAAACAATACTAAGTGGGAACTAGCAGACCTCCTCCATCTCTGCACTCCCCATTCTGGAGGCAGTTGTGGCAAATTATAGGACTATTGGGAGAATAAAGCCTTAATAATTAGTGTTCCAATAAAAGTTGCTCCATAAAGCTTAAAAAAATCCGTTTGAGTCCTTCCCCACCTCCTCCTGGATGGCTCCATCTACGACTTCCTGCAGTTGAGAAGTCGTTTCAGCAGAGCCCTCTCTGTAAGGAATTCGCTCTTTGAATGTGAAGCACATACCTGGTTCTGATTAATCAGGACAGGGACATTGTGAGCAACTTTAATTTAATTTTTCCACTTCTGATTAAATAGCAGCATAGCAAGTTATTAGCTTTTACACATCTATCCGAACACCTAATCATCGAGGAAATAATTCCAGGAACACAAGGAAGGCTATGAGAGCAAAGGTGGAAATGATGCACATCTGGCGCATCTGGAAAAATTAAATCCACCATTCCATTATTTTAGGATATTTAACACATCTCCCATCCCTTGGGTAGCTCAGAAGTGCCTCATATACCCCTTAGTATGGCCAAACCAAGATGGAGCTGAGCGTCCGAGGTGATAGCTGGCAGAGTCAGGGGTGAGCAAGCCCTGGACAGTAGCATGTCGCCCTCCCCTCTGTGACTTCAGTACTGGGCTTCCTGCCTAGCGTCCAACATGCACTCGACCAAACGGGAAAAGAAGGTTTCGAAATGCAGTGGTCCCCTCTGCAGATGCCTCCTGGGCATTTCCAGCCTGTCTGAATAACTGGATGGGGAAAGGGAATCCCAGTGCCCAGCTCTTAGCAGATGATCAACCATGACTGCAGAATGAATGGACACACGAGCCTCCTACTCATCAGGAGCACGTGAGAGGCCACGAAGAATCTCACCTTTCATCTCCCATCTTGGTCCTCCTGTGCTGTGGCATCCCAGGCCCCTGTCAAGCAAATAAGGAGTTCCTGCAGATTCATACAACTGCTGCAGCATCTGCTTAGAATCAGTGACAGACAGCAAGGACAGCAGACCACTAAACCACACTGCCCCTCTTCTAACAATTTATTAACATTTTAAAAGTACTAGAAATCATCACAGCATGAGGTTCTTTTAAATAACACACAATGAGTCTTACCCGCTAGTTACAATTCTCTAGAGAGAAACATTAAGACAAATTAAATACTAGCAATCTGATTCTCTCCTCTGTCCCACTCAGCCACATAATATGGAACATGATTTTTTTTCTAGCTTGAGTATACTGATGGGCAATTTGATAGTAGCTGTTATAATTAAAATATGCATCTTTATGACCCAGCAATTCCTGAAGAAACACTTGCACATGTACTAGAATGTTCGCTGCAGCACTGCCGGTACCGGAAGAGGGGAAAAAACCCCACAATTGTAACCAATGTGTTCATTCTGTGGAATGTTATTCATGAGGCACACAGACATAGGACTTAAAAGATACCCAAATTGAATGGTTTGGAGAAAATCAAGTTGCAGAAGTTAACATTTATGTTAAAGCACATATAGAAATAGTAGACATTTTCTATGGGTACATACATGTGTGAATGCAAGAAAAAAAGTGTGCACAGACATAAACCAGATGAACGACAGTGTTTACCACTTGGGGAGGAACTGGGCTTGGAGTAGCATTAAAGGGGACTTTAACTTGTATAAATGTATTACTTGTGTAATATAAGAATTACTTTTTTAGGAAAAAACCAAGAAAATGAAAAAAAAGTATGATTGTACCACTTTGTTTCTCATGGTGGTGTTCTCTGTGAATTTTTTATCTAGCTGGAGATAAAACGTTAAATTAAAAAGTGTCCCCCAGGATCTCAGGAAAAAATGCAGGCTTTACAAGAGAATCTAATGGTATTACAAATGTATGAAACCACCTCACAGAAGAAGGTTGGGAACAAAGTGCTGACCTAAGTAACTTTGGAAATGAGTGGAGTCTGTAAAACTAAAGACAAAAGAAACTGCACAGAAGCACTGTACTCTGGTTGATAAAGTTGTTCCCATGGGGACATTGTTAACAATTCTGATACTGCTAGGGATGCAGACTGACATTGAGCAATTAAATGGTCAATGTATGGTGGAAGCCAGGTTTCCTATTGTTGGAGTGGAAATTTACAGATAAGTAAGGGGAGGAGGCTAGAATGATCCATATGGTAATAGATTAGAGGTGGAGACATCAGCATGAACTCATGTTTACCTTAATATAGGTATAGATGGTTATGTATAGAAGTATTTATATAGTATATATACACATGGGTTAGTACACACACACACACATTTTCTTGCTCTGTCAACTGAGTGGGCCTAGAAGCAACAATACTCCAGCAGCAATGAGCATACCTACTCATTCTTTGTCATTCTAATATCATTCTTCAATAAAAGGAATTAAGACTCACTGGAGAAATGGCTGATTCCAGGAGAAGGACAAGATATATAAGACGAGCCTGGAGTATCTTGTAGTACCAAAAAGTAAGAAATTGCTCAAAAAACCCTAAACCTCTACAATTGATGGGTACATGTCAAAAAGACTGAGGAGCCAACTGAAAGAACTTCCAATGGCCAAAACTGGAATAATTTGAGCAAAAAAAAAAAAAAAAAAGTAGTATTGGATTAGAACTCAAAATATAAAATAAAGATCCATGAGTCCATATCGATATCAATAAATGACTGGATAATAAATAAGTGGGGAAGAAGGTATACATTTCCCTTTCAGAAGAATTCCAAATAACATATGTAGACACTCCAGCCTTAAGTGGGGAGAGAATAACTCCTCACTCTTTAGGTGTGGGCTGTGCATACTGACTTCCTTCCAAAGAGTACTGCATGGAAAAAGGCTGAGGGTGGAGAGTAACTTCACAGTGGAGAAACTGGACACACAAACCTCAGCCAGGTGATTCCGGTCAACACCAACAGTGATAAACCATGTTGATAGTATGTTAGCCTTAATATGATGTGATGAAAGGGTACCTCTGTGGTCTTCACCCCCAAACGAATACCACAAGTCTAATCATGAGAAAAAAATATTAGACAAATTTCAACGGAGGGCCTTCCTGCAAACTACCTGACCAGTATTCCTCAAAACTGTCAAGGTCACAAAAGCAAGAAAAGTCTAAGAAACTGGCACAGTCAAGAGGAGCCTAAGGAGATGTGACCACCAAATGTGATGTGGTGTGCTGAATGAGCTCCTGGAACAGAAAGACATGAGGTAAAACTAAGGAAATTCGAATAAACTATGGACGCTAGTTAATAATTGAAGCATCCAAATTGGGTCAATAATTATAACAAATGTACTATACTAATGTAAGATGTGAACAACAGGGGAGACTGGGTGTGGGGCATATGGGAGCTCTGTATAATCTCGGTATTTCTATAAATCAAAAATCATCAAAAAATAAAGTCTATTATAAAAAAGTGTCCCCTTAATTTATAGATTATTTTCTATTTCTTCTTTAAAAAATGCCAAAATCTAAGCAGATGTCAAATTTATAAGGATAGATCATGGCATTTTTTTCCTTGAGGGAGATTTTAGGACTAGGAGGCCAACTACTTGAGACTACAGCTGAAATGAATTTGTAGTTTGATTTGGCAGCTTGAGGCAGTTGACCACCAAGGCCCTTGTAGCGCTCAGTGATGGCTGCTGAGGTCTTGGCAAGCCAAGTGTGCAGCTGCCCTGGGGTGGGCATTTGTAGGTCAATACTGAGCAAAATGGAGCCTATGTTGGGCAGGGGTAGGGTCATCGTCAGCCTTGTGTGTTGCTCTCAGTCTGTGCTGTCTGCCTCAACTTATCCCACTAGCCACTAATTTCAATGTGGGCAGTAGGTGGTGAGAGCCAGAGCGAGTAGGACCTGGGGAGAACCCATGGCTCTTCTGCTTAAAATCCTCTAATCTCCTGTAACTCTGCCTCATTTACTCCCCTCCAGTCACACTGGGCTACTAGCTGTTGCTCAAACCTGCCAACGATGCCCTGCTATTTCATCTGCCTAGAATATTCTTCTCCCAGAAAGCCTCATGACTTGCCCCCACCACTTCTTTTTGGACTCTACTCAAATGTCACGGTGTCAGAAAAGGCTTTGTGGCTAAAATAGCAACCCCTACATCATTGCTTCATTTTTCTTTCTCTGTACTAGTTTGTTATCTATTTAGTCGCTTCCCCATATAATAATTATGGGTTTCCATGTCAGCAGAGATTTTACACCTTTTTTTTCACTGTTCAATCACCAATACCTAGAATAGAACCTACTACTTAGCAAGCATTCAATACTATCTGTCGAATGAATACATGAATGGGAGATACTTTACATCCCAGTATGGTGAATATGGTGTTGATAAACAATAATAATTACATCTACACTGTATTTTTCAGTCCCTTCTATTCTTTAAAGCTCAGAAAGTTACCTTCTCCACAAACTCTTATTTTTCTTCGTACAAAAGTATATATGTACACAGTGGATTATTCATTCAAAAATATTTATTAAGTGGGTCTTATATGTCAAAGCGCCATGGTGGCCAACAGGGGTACAAAGGTAAATGAGACCCACTTTCCAACTTCCAGGAGCTCCATCCATCCAACCATCTATCCATTCTTCCTTCTTTCTATCCATTCTTCTATCCTTCTGAGGTTCTGCTAAGTGCCAGACATCCATGTTTAAGTAGCATTTGGTACATCAATTTGCCTTTCTCTCTGGATTGTTAACTCTTCTAATGGTAGAGAATTGCAGAATATAGTTGTAGCTCTGCCACTGACTAGTTTTTTGACCCGAAAAATGATTAAACTCTGGCTATTAGTTTTCTCATCTGTAAATAAGGGTTTGAGACCCTTGGACATCCTGCTTCATAGTGCTGCTAGGAGCTTCAAATGAGATGATCCAAAAATAAATGTGCTTTCTACACTGTGGAGTCCTAAACACATGTAAGGGATTCTCAGCAAGTACATGCTAAAATCAAAAATAAAACCCAAACCAACAAAACAAAAACCTAAACTCAACCTTTCCTCAGACCACTTCTTGGTGGGCCTCATAGCCTGAGGCAGCTGCTGCGGCTGGCAGGGCCAATCTGCCATCACTCAAAAATTCTATGGTTGGACAAAAGTCAGGCTAGGCAGCCCAATTCCTGTCAAGGTAATCCTTTGCAGATTAAGTGGACCATCAATAATCTTTGGTTAGCATTTGATTCAAACTGCAGCAGCTCTTCCCACCCTCGCCTCCCCTCCAGCTGAGTATCTGTTGACTATTTATTGTGTGCTATTCTGAAGCTTTTGCAGCTCTGAATCTCCCTTTACATTTTTTAAAAACCTTGGCTTGGCTGGCTCTGGAGTTTCTACTAAGATAATTAAATAAAAGTGAATAAAAGTGATTCCTGAATGTTGACACATAACTACCACTGACCAGGCCACATCCTTTTCAAAGACTTACAATATCTATTGTAAGTCAAAGACTAATCAAAGTAAACGAGGGGGAGGGGGACAGAATAAGAGGCAAAACGCGGGAGATGGGGCAAGCAAAGAGAGAATACATATGATGATATCTGTCCTAGAATCATAACAGAATTTCTCCATAAGCTCTGGAATTCTCTAGCCTCTATGTTTGTGCTCTCTTCTGGTGGGGTGCATGGCACTGTTGATACTGACTGAAGTGGGGAGCTTTCCACAGAGCTGGCATTTATTCTGTGGAAACAAAGACACTCCTCTTCTGTGTGTTCTTACCCAAAAGGACGAAAGTGGATTCAAATTAAATACCTAGGAGAAGTTCTTTTTTCCACAGCTTCTTTTCTCCTGGATCCCCAAGTCCTGGGCTACAATAACATCTATAAGAATAACAATGATAGCTGTTGGCGATCCTTCACAGAGCACAGACTCTGAGCCGGGCACAATGCTAAGCATTGGATGGACACTGCCAACTAACTGCAGGCGGCATTATCTGTGCAGAAACGTCCTTCGCCCTTTTGAGACTTTTCCTCATTTATTTCAGGGTCTAGAACCCTTCTGTCAGTCACGTACTTATGGAAACTCACCCCTACCAACATGTTGTCGCTCTCTGAATTCGTTTCCTTTTTCTTATGGAAAAATTTCAAACATAGAAAAAGAGAAAAGTACAACAACCGCATGGCCACTCAGTTTCAACAATTAATATTTTGCCAGTCCCATTTCATTTATTTCCACCCCCAATTGTCCCTTTTAGGGAATATTGTAAAGCAAACAACAGATATTGTACTATTTACCACTACCCTTTGGTATTTTTCGTCTTCTCATAGTCACTGTTTCATGATGCAGTGACTCTGAGAACTCAGAAAGATTTCCTGTGGGTTAATTAACTGTGGATGGAGGGGGTGTGGTGTACACAGAAATACAGTTTGCATTGCTCATATATTAACTGACCAAACCCAAGCCAACAATCTGTTTGTTTATTTCTTATATTGTCGTATGGTAAGAATTATTTAAGTTGCCTTGTTATCATTTAATGAAACAAGGGATAGGAACTAGATTTACACCTATGACTGGGGCTGAAGACAGATGATAAAACTAATACAGCCTTCTTGGTTTTCTGAGGAGGATGGATGGTCAGAAGGGACTCTAAGACAGTGGTCTCCAACCTTTTTGGCACCACAGGAGAGTCTAATGATCTGAGGTGGAGCTGAGGCAAGGATGCTAGAGCTGAGGAGCGGCTGCAAATACAGGTGAAGCTTCGCTTGCTTGCTGGCCGTTCACCTCCTGCTGTGCGGCCCGGTTCCTAATAGGCCACGGACTAGTACCAGTCCATGGCCCGGGGCTTGGGGACCCCTGCTCTAAAAGTCCCTGGTCAGAGAACCCCAACTACTAAAGAAATAGTTCCCAGGATGTCCCTCCCTCTTCCCTAGAACACACAGGGTGGTGTGACCGGCCTTCATCAGTGGGTGGCCCCAGAGCTGTCCCTGCTGTTGCCAAATCCAGGAACTGGGGGACGGACCAGGAGGAGGAGCTGAAGACGTGAACTGACTGTGCACACACTGCCAATTAATTATTTATGTAACTGCCTACCACGTGAGCGTAATTACCTTGCAGCACAGTAATGAACAGGTCTATCATTAAAATCCTCTTGTATTTCAGAGATTAAAACTCTCTATGGGCTTTCCTGGCCTTCTTCTGCAGCAGGCAAGGTTGCTGGCTCAGAACTTACAAATATGAGTGGCTCTGTTCCTGGCTAGGTCCTGGTCTCTGAAGAGAGGGCACTTGCAGCTTCGTGGAACCCCTCAGGCTCTGATGGGAGACTTGGCATGTTTGTGGCCAAGGACCACCTCTTCTAGCTCTGAGCATGTCAAAGGTTGGCAAAAAATCTCTCTCTGAACTGCTCTGTTGTGCTGGGATGGTTTGGAGTCATAAACCAGGCTTGTGGACTTGTGCAATTTCCAGTTTCCCTAAAGCATTGGTTCTGGGGAGCTTGAAAATGTAACGAGGGCCCAGACCTTCCCTAGACTAATGAAATCAGGATCTTTGGGGGTGAGGCCTGGTGCTCCCCAGGGGATTCTTACGTGCCCCCAGGTGGATACCTACTGCCATAAAGCAAGAATATGTTGTGCACACCGAGTCTTGCTTCCTTCCCCATCTTTCTTTGTTAGCGTCATCTTTTTCCTCAAAGCTTTTGAGATAGAAGAGACATGTCCTTTTTTAGGTTTAAATATTCAGGTCATGCTGGCTTCATAAAACGAACTGAGGAAAATTTTCATCTTCTGCTATGGGCTGAAATAGTTTGAATAACAAAGGACATACCTGGTTTTTGAAGACTAGATTATATGCAGTTATAAGACCATGAAGGCCTTTGAAAGAGGGTATCTCTTTCTAAATTTTCTAAGTTATTCTATAGTTATTGGTCTATTCAGGTGTTCTTCTTTGGAGACAATGTTGATAACTGATTTTTGCTAGGAAATTCTCCATTTCCTCTAGATTTTCAAATTTATTGTCATAGATTTTCACGTATGATGCTTTTATATTACTTTCCCAATTAATAGTTACATTTTCTTTCCTTTCTCATTCTAATGTTGCTTTTCAAAGTTTCTCCATTGCAATAATACTAGCTAATGTTTATTGATCACTGACTATGTGCTAGACGCACAGTTCTAACTGCTTTACTTGTATTACTCATTTAACATTTGTGACAATTTTGATGAAGGAGGTATTCTTACAATCTTCATGTTACAGATGAATTCCTTACCTCTGGGTACACGGAGAAGTTAAGCAACTTACCATTAGGTCATACAGCAGCATGCAGCCCTATGCACTGCCTACTGATGTGTGCGTGCATGTGTGTGTGTAGACATAGCCCATCATCTGAGTATATTACTCTATGATTAAGAATTAAGGGTGAAGAGGGGAGAGGAATAGCAACAGTGTTGGAGCTACAGATTCCTGTTCAAAGCTTTCAACTGGGGTGTATGGTCTTTCAGAGAGTTCTGTGGCTGGGAGGTGACAAGATTCCAAAAAGTGGTCCAGAGGCTTGGGGCTGTGAGCTCCAATGATTTGATGGATTCCACGCTATGTGACCCTTTTGGTGACCTAGCCCAAGGTCACTTAATAGCCTTGAATGTCCACTCAGACAATGAGGGAAGCGTGTATCAACACCACAAGGTAGACACAAAGAAAGATAAAGAAAATAACCGCAATTTCCTGAAAGAGGGGAGCGATTATTACATTCTACTCAGCCAACATCACACTGCGCAACTTTCGTATGAAAAGATATATTTAAAAGATCTTCTAAGACTGGCTCTCTACTGCCTCCAGAATAAAGTCTGAACTCTTTAGTTTGGTCTTCAAGGATTTCCACCAGCTGACATCAGCTGACAGTAAGCCCATGAGCTACGGTTTCCTTCAAGCACCACTGCAGCATCAGTCAAACTAACTCCTGGCTCTCTAGGTCTTTGTATACCTGCCTCTGTGCCTTTGCCCATACTGTTCCCACCACCATGAATGTCCCTTCTCCATCTCCAGAGGCTCCAAATGTGGTGAATACATCAAGCTCTAGCATTTCACGATACTGTTTTCAATTCTGTCCTCTTCTAACTAAATAATACTAGCATTTACATACAACTTACGTGTGCCAGCACTTTATATCGGTTAACTCATTTAACCTTCAAAATGACCTTACGAATCATGTACTATTCTTATCTCTATATTGTAATTGGGGAAACCAAGGCTCAGTAATTTGTCCAAGGCCACACTGCTAGTAGCAGAGATGGGATTTGAATCCAGGCCAATCTGGCTCCATGCTCTTAACCCATCCCTCTGCACAGTACCTGTGCCTTTTAGCAGATATGAGTTACAGTGACTTTCTCACTTGTCTTACCTACTCTATAGGATGCTAAGCTCCTTTAAGAAAGGCTGTGGTTGTGGGTCTGGTGTACCTTTTTACTTACTCAGTAGATGTGCCGTAACTATTTGCTAATGGATGGAGCTAAGCCAGAGCTGGCCATGGCATTATTACCTTTATCAAGAACCTTATAGAGAAGAACAGAACTAGATGGATGGGTTGGGGAAAGCAAGGGTGAAGAATTTGGAACTAAGGTCAATGATACTTTAAAGCGTGGGTAGGGAGCCAACTTTTGATAGATGATACATTGGGAAATCACTGCTAAAAAGAAAGCAAATGCAAACCCAGATACAAATACAAATTAAGGTAGTCAAGAGAGATGCTGTCAGAGATGAGGAAATCTGTAGACTCTTGGCGATCTTGGTTGGGACTATATCTTAAGGCCCTGCTACACAAATTGTGGTCTCTGGACCAGCAACCAGGAGCTTGTTTTGAAATGCAGAATCTCAGGACCCACCCCAGACCAAGAAAGCAGAATTTGCATTTTAACAAGACCCTGAGGGGAGTCACATACATATTAAAGTTTGAGAAGCATTCCAGAAAGGCCAGACATTTAGGCCTATCCCCAGAGACTGTAACTTAATGGGTTTAGGTGGGGCCAAGGCATTCATATTTTAAAAAAAGCTTAATGGGTTTAGGTGGGGCCAAGGCACTCATATTTTTAAAAAAGCTTTTCAGGTAATTTGCCGTGCATTGGGGTCAGAACCACTGCTTTGTCCTTCCCTGGAGACCCTGTGGAGTGGAAAGATGGAGCAGGGCAAGGCATGGAGAATCCCAGCTTTGCCACTGATGAACTATGTGACTTCGGGCATGTCACTTGAAAAAGAAAGATTAGATCAGTGATTCATCAACCTCAGAGTCAGAAAATAAACACTGGATAAAAAAGGGGCCACATACTAAACCTGACAAGTTCAGAAGAGGCCTGCATGGTGGGCCTTCAAACTCAGAGACCAAAGTAACCATACAAGATGGTCTAAACGTAAAAATTCCTAACTAAAAGCGGGTCATGGTGGGTAGTCATGTCCTAGGCCTGTAGCTTCCTTGGCAAAGGTCGATCTTTAACTTTGAAATTGTCTATTATCTTTGTGCACCTAAGATGACATACCTTTGAAATGCCAGAGTGATTTTCTTTTCCAGACCCCTCAAAGACGCAACTGCTGGTGTCAGAACATGGGACCACATCGTTATCTTGTTGCCTACATACCATCTCTATGTGCTGTGAATGTTAACTATCCTATACCCACCAATGTAAAAGAAGTATGTGTCTCTCCGTTTTACTTTTTATCCAGTCTCAGAGATTACCTCACTTTGTTTTCTCTTGCTTCCCTGATCTACTACCAATGAATTTCATGTAACCCTGCTTACATCTGTCTCCTCCTTTGATTCTAATGTAGAAAATATGTTGCAAAACTGCCATTTTCTGGAGATTTTGCTTCCTGGCAATTGTCATCAGTTTGGCTCAAATAAACTCTTATAAGACTTTTTCTTAGGCTGGATGTACTTTTGTCGACAACATTCTTGGATCAAGTGAATTTTAATTCCCAGGAATGTGCCTAAAAATTCAGCATTTTAAGCAAGTTTCCTAGGGGATCTTCACGATGGCTTTGTCAGGGCCAGATCTGTAAGCATTGTCTGCTAGATGGCATACAGCTCCATGATGACCAATCTAGCCCATGAAGGACTCAAGGGGCAGCTAATCACAAGATGCGAAACTACAAGGAATGGGAATTAGCTGGAGAAGTTGGAAGTGAAAATATAGGTTAGTGGACACCCCCAGACTCAGGCTGAGGTTCAGCACTTAACTAAGAGGCAATGTGCACTACAGCTTCCAGGCCAGCGGAGGTCCACAGAGCACTTAGAGCAGTGGTTCTCCATACTGGAAACACCTCAGAATTACCTGAAGAGCTCTTGCAAAATACTAGTACCCAGGCCTTACTCCCAGAGTTGTTAGACCTCTAGCCCAAAGCTCTCCCAAATGATTAGACTATGCAGCCCAGATGGAAAACCACTGTTTTAAGAGTTAAAGAGGTGGGAGTCACATAACACAAAAAATGTGGGCTTTGGGGTCCTTTAATTTCTTTGAGGTGTCCTAACTATGCAATGGGGATAACAGCACCCACTTTAGCAGCTGGTTGTGAGAATTAAATAAGATAAATTACATATACCTTTGACTTTTGACTGTGACTCCAACTTTCTTAGCGGACTAATGAGAACACTAAGTTCACACAGCTAGGCAGCAGCACAGTGGAGATGACAGCTCCAAATGCTAATTCTACTGTACTAGTAGAGGAGTACAGCAAAAGAGCCATGTGAAAACTCCCATGACTCCAAATGGCCACTTTCTCCCTTCCCATACTGACCTTCAGCCAGAGCACTGGGCCAGTAGAGAGTCCCTCACAAAAAGTAAAGCCTAAGTTTTCTTTATCCAAGAACCAGGTCATATCCCTCCCTGCAACACTGTACGAGCTTGGCTTTCAACATGTTGCCTATGGTGTTTGATTTTGACCCATTTGAGCTTGATGTTCTTTTCTGACCACAGTATCAGGAATGAAATAGATGCCTCCGTGGTGAAAATGGAACCAGAGAAGAAGTTTTCACCCACTGTGTGGAAGCTGAGCGGGAATGGGAGATGAGGGGTAATGGACCGCCAGCTGGAAGGCAGGTTCAGCACTCCGGACATGAGGGGTCGAAGGACTATGAATATTACGGGTTGAATTGTGTCCTCATAAAGGATGCTGAAGTCTTAATGCCCAGTACTTGTGAATGCAAACTTATTTGAAACTAGGGTCTTTGTAGATGATCAAGTTAAGACAAAGTCATTAGGGTGGGTCCTAATCTATTATGACTATGTCTTGATAGAGGAAAATTTGAACACAGAGACAGACACACAAAGGGAGAATGCCAGGTAAAGATGAAGGTCAGAGACTGAGTGATGCATCTACAAGCCAAGGAATGTCAAGACTGCCAGCAACCACCAGAAGACAGGAAGAGGCTTGGGACAGAGTCTCCCCTGTAGCTCTCAGAAGAAGCTAACCCTGCAGACACCTTGATCTCAGAAGCTTCTAGAACTGAGACATTGTTGTGTTACAGCAGCCCTAAAACACTAATACAGTTAAGTATCAGATCCTTGGTCAAAGAATACATTGCCCATGATATCACTTACATGTGCGATGTAAACCTAAAAGCAACAAATGAACAGGACAAAGAGAGACTCACAGACATGGACTATAGACTAGTAGCTACCAGAGGATGGGGAAAGGGGGGAGGGTGGAAGTAGATGGGGTAAAAGGGGTCAAATATGTGGTGGAAGAAATCTAACTATGGGAGGCGAACATACAATGTAAATATATACATGCCTTACTGTTCAAATGTTCAGCTGAAACTTACCGGATTTCATTAACCAATGTCACCATAAAAAATTTTTAAAAAAATTAAAAAAAAAAAAAGAATACTTTGTCATGCACCGAGGCAAAGGGACTCAAATCTGTCCACAGAAGAACTACAACTCCAGAAGAGTATGCAAGTAAGTTCTGCTCCATGTGTGACTCTTAATCCACAGTTGAAATGCCTGGCTTTAGCCTTGAAATACAGCTTGTGTTCTAAGTTCATGATTACTAGTCTCTTTGTTGGTCTTCTCAAATATGCCTAGATATGGGCAAAACCCAGTGGCAATTTTCTCGCTGATCTTCTCATCGTTACAGTAGGTAATAACTCTTACATAGTACTTAATACATGCCAGACGCTTTTCTAATATATATGAATTCGTTTAATTTTCACATCAACCTTATCCTGTAGGGACTATAATTATGCCCATTTTACAGATAAAGAAACCGAGGCACAGAGAGATAAAGTAACTTGCCCAAGCTACACGACTAGAAATGTTGGAGCTGAGATGTGGACCCAGGCAATCTGGCTCGCGATTCTATGCCTTTAAACACTATAAAAAATGGTTACCACTTGCTGAGGCCTTACCCTGGGGCAGGTGCTATTCTAAAGACATATTCTAACTCATTTCAGATTCACAACCATTTATTAAGCTCTCAGACTGCTTATTTTTTCCGTATTCATACTTCCAGGAAAGCTATTTTAATTTTCAATGAAAAAAGGTCCCTCACTTCCTATACGTATACAAATAATATGGTTCCTCCATCAAAACAGGTCATGGGCTGATAAGCCTACAGCTACCTTTAGTGGGTATCTTCCAGCCTCCAGCTGCCAGCCCTTGCACCTCTCAACACAGCCATGCTTGCCACAACCTCCAGCCCTGATCCTCCAGCTACCTTTAGGAAGTGAATGCTTCTTTGGGGAAAGCCAGATCTCCTAAGGCCAAGCTCATTGTTTTCCAAACTAGGATTTGCTGGGTCTTTTTACTTTCTTGGTTGAAGACTAGTGGGACTTGACTTCCAAACCTCTGCATGTGATTTAATATTTTGGTATGAAATAATAACTTTTGCTTTTACAGAGGAGTCATAGAGGGAAAAGTAGGAGCGGGAGAGCGACATGGAGGAGGAAGAGGAGAACAAACAGAAAATAGAGGAGGGAGAAGAGGAAGGACCAAGGATGACTGTATATCTGTGCCAAGAACTGGGGACAGGTACTCAGTACACTGATCCCACTGCTGGAAACTCCGAGAGGTTGGGTGGCTGGCCTGCTGCAGAGCAGTACTTGAACCTGGTACCCCCACCTCTGTACCTGAGAGTCGAGATGGGGTGGGGGCAGTGGTTCTGCTCAGCAGTTTTGACTTCTTAAGAAGGGGGTCTTCTCAGGACACTTCTTGGTTGGGTAAGGTGGTGATAATCACCATCTCATCTGTAAAGTCTACAAAGTGATCTCTTCAAGGTTCTATGTGCCCCTTAGGCCAACACTGTTCAGAGGTTTTTTCACTTTAGAGGTTGATGGCTGTGCCATGTCACACAGCTGTGGCATAGTAGCCCAGACTGCGCCCCCACGTGTGTACTTGGGCCTTTTGACTCTCCCTCCATAAATGCTAATGATGCCAGATGCAGGCAAGCTTCCTTTCAGAATGAGCCAGCGAGACCCCCTGGTGGTTACTGGTTCCCTCCAAATCTGTTTGATCAGTTATGAGGAAATAGATCTTTCTGCCTCAGTAACAACAAAATTGGTCTTTGCATCTGTGAAAATTATGCTCTAGATGACAGCGATCCTGAACGTTAATCAAATATCAATCACTGACATGAGTGGAAAATAGGGCTGGAGTCTTTATTCCAGCCTTTTGAGCAAAGCAAAGCAATGGCTGACTGTGGAGAAAACTGGCTGACAGGCTTGAAATAGCCCAGTGGAGTGGAAAGAACCTGCACCCCTTAATGCAGAACCTGAATCTAACCATGAGGAAAGCAGGCTAACCAAAACTGGGAACATTTTACAAAATACATGGCTTGTAATCTTCACAAGTGTCCAGGCTGTGAACGGCGGACCAAAGGATGGTCCTTGATTAAAGGAGACTATAGAGATATGACAACTAACTGCAACATGTAATCCTGGATTTTTTAACCAACCCCCCCCCCTTTTTTTTTGCTATGGGGGTAATTGGCAAAATTCGAACAAGGCCTACATCAGTGATATTAATTTCCTGATTTTTATAATTATACTATGGTTACGTAAGAGAATATCTTTGTAGGAAATACGCGTTGAAATATTTAGGGGTAAAGGGACATGATATTTGCAATTTACTCTCAAATAGTTCAAAAAAGTATATAAAATATACAAAAAAGCCATAAAAATGTATACACACACATACGTGGGGGGAGTGTTTGAATGATTTTTGTAACTTTTCTGTAAATTTAAAATGACCCCTAACACTCCACAATTGATTGCACTGTTTCCCTTTCACTTTGTGAATATTTGTAATAATTTTTTTTTTGGTGGGTGGTGTATAGGAGTTCTTTTGTACTCTTCGTATCACTTGACTTATAGGCAAATAACGTTACAGCTGGAAGGATCCTCAGAGACTACCTAATTTGAACCCTCCCAGGTGCTGTGACCAGGCCCAGAATTGGAGGTCCTGACTCTCAGCCCAGTGCTCTTTCTTCTTCACACTATGATTACACAATGCATTTGGCTGCCAAGGAGTGACAGCTATGACAGGACGCTGATCCCCTTGGCTTTTGGGGCAATGGATGGGGACTGGGTGGAGGCCCTGGTGTCAGTGTCCTTCTCCCTGTTCACTCCAGAGGGACCATGGTATGAAAAATGTTGGGCAGCTGCTCTAATTTCATCTGTTCCCAGGGCTCTAAATAACATCTATGTGTTAATGAGTCTGATTTGTCTCTCCAACCCTGACCTCTGTCTGAAGTCCACACTTCTGTATCCATCTGCCAACTCCTCCTGCTCACTGAACTAGCCAGCACCTCTAACGTAACATGTCCAAAACCAAATGCTAGCTTTCTCTCCTCCTCTGCTTTTCCTTACCTCAGTCCAGCATTACCCTTCACCCAGGTATTCAGGCCAAATCCTAAGACACACAAGTGTTTACCTGACTGGGGCTCCCTGCATTGTTAAGCTCCTTTCTCACCACTCTTTACAGCCAGAACCTCTAGGCATCCACCTCTTCGCTGTCCCAGGAGCATGAGTGGCCTGGCACGCCCCACCTTCAGGGTCTTTTCCATACTGCTCTCTCTGCCCAGAGTTCTCCTGCCAAGGC
>NW_006494608.1:8233465-8252926 GCF_000325575.1 Pteropus alecto | reverse complement strand
CTTCGTGACTAGCTTACGAAAGGGAGCACTCTCTGGCCCTCCCCCACACTGACTTTTCTTTATCTGACATCATATGCTTATTGTTCACTGTCTCTATCCCCCACTAAGTTCCTGGAGGCCAGGAATCTATTTGGTTCCTTCTCTATTCCAGCCACTACTTGGCACATAATAAGAGCTCAATATATATTTGTTAAAGTAATGAATGAACACATTGTTAAGTTGAAAAAGCAAGGAGCAGAACAGTGTATATAATACACAAATTTATTTAAAAAAAGCCTACACATCTATGCTTGCCTATCTTTGGGAGGATTTAATAGCTATGGCCTCTGGGAGGGTGAATGGGTGGCTGGGGGCAAGGGTAGCATAGAAACGTTTGTGTAGGTTCTCTGGGTGCCTTTTGAATTTTTCAGTAGGTAAGGTATTACTGAATTGATGAATTTAAAAGACATATACATACATATATCAAATTATTATGTCATACACCTAAAACGAATACAATGGTATGCCAATTACATCTCAAAAAAAAAAAAAAAGTCCACCTGTAATTAAATCCACATTTCCTTCCCCCAAACATCGTAAGGTACATCTCCATTGATATGTGAAAACATGTGTGTTATGAATATAAAATCATGATATACAAATTCCGTATGTATGGTACATAATTTAAGAAATAATTTTTAAAAAAGAACTTTAAAAGCATTCAGCACTAAAAGACATTACATCTAGAGCCTATACTCAGAGTTCTCAACATCTCACATATGCAAAAGTCCCCTATTGACTTAAATAAAAAGTTACTGAAAGGAAGACTAAGAAAGAAGAAACAAAAGCAATTATCTTTAAGGTTTATGTCTGGGTAAAAAAATATATTTATGTAAAACATATATGTTTATATAATATATTATATAATTATATATTTATGTTATATATAATTATATTATATTACATTATACTATACATATTACATAACCCCCCCATTAATGTTGCTGGCCATCTATAATCGTGATAATAAAATAATTATGAGAAGACAGTCATGGCAGATTTAGCATGCGTTTGTGAGCGGGGAAGAGGCAGTGGTGGAATGATGAACTTGGAACACCTGGGAGAGTGGCCCAGCTCTATCTCTACCAGAGGGACTCTGGGCAAATCACCTACATGGCTTTAGTGGGTCTTGGGTTCTTTTACTGTAAGAAGGGGGTACAGAGGTTGAATCTGTTATCTTGGAGGTCTCTAACATTCTGTGGTTCTATTTTGACTAGGTGTTACCTATTGGCTCACACACGTGGACAGATGCTATATCTCTGAGATCTGTGTAGACATAACACCGATGTTGCAGGAATCCTCCTGCCAGACACTGACACAATTGGATGTCCTCTTGGCTACCTGTGTCTCAGTATGACTGAACCAGAAGGCTGAGGTTCACCTTCCTGTTTCCAGCGCCTTCCTCCTCATGCCTGAGGCTTGGGGCTTTTGCACTCTGTGACTCTGCCAACTTCTATTAGCCAAGTGAAGCGCTCTGGGGAGCTGCTGCACATGAGCTGAGCAAATGGTGTTGGAGCTAGGTATGCGCAGGGCTGCCTCTGTGAACCTAGAGCTGGGCCCACCCGCGAGATCAAGGAGAATGTCAGGTGGTTTCATGAGTCAGCAGGCAAACTCATTAAAGTGAACTTCCCTTTCCCGAAAAATGCTGTAAGAAAAAACTGTGAAGAAGTGCTCTCATCCTGTTTTGGGAAAGGCCCTGTGTCAGGGAGGGGGTATGGGGAACGGGAGAGGCAATTCGTGGACCTCAATTCTCAAATCATCTGCATTAGGGGAAGAAAGGAAACACAGATGCACAGGAACTGGCCTCTCACTTTGGAATGCCCCATGTTCTGTTTTCCTTATTAGATCTGTCTTAACTGTTTTAGACTGAGACTAATGTTAAGATCGGTTTGCATTCCCTCTGTACATGCCAGAGAATTGGTGAAGAGATGTGTGGGAGTGTGCTAGGTTCCAGAGGGAATTCCTTGTGGAAATTTCACAAAGAATCCTCTGTGGATAGTCCTCGAAATGGAGTTGAGGGTGCAATTATAGTATGGGAGAGTAAGAAAGGGTAAAATGAAAATACTGCAAGTCAAACAAGAATGAGAAAGAAAACATGTCTTTCAAAAGAAGTTCGATAATGTGTATGGTTTGATTTTCTTAACGGATGTTTTTTGGTCTAATTCTGCCCTTATTTTGAAAGCTCAAGAGTTCTAGTCTTTGGGGGAGAGGGAGTCGGGGAGAAGGTACACGAAGTTGTCACACTTAGAAAAGGCCCGCTAAAAGAGGTTGTGAAAATTTCGCCCCGATATTAAAGAAGACAGAGACGGTATTTAGGCTGGTGGATTTAAATCAAGGGGAGCTTCTAAATCACAGGTAGGGCCTGTTCTTCATTTCAAAAATCCAAGAGAGATTGTAATTCAACCCAATTCTCTGTTGTCACCGCTGAAAAATACCCTCCCCACACTCCTCAGGTCCAACTTCCCTGTTGGGAACAACTGTTGGATCCGTTCTTGACATTGCTTGCTTAAAAAATGAATCAGCCTGTGAAGTTTCTCCCTGCACTATGATTATAAAATCTCAATGTACCTGTAACAGCTCTGCCCCATAGGAACCTACTAGGGCTTCAAATGGGACAATTGAGATTTTAACTGCTTTTCTCTCTCTCTCTCTCTCTTAATTTTATTTAAATGCACCCCAGAACAGGATGTACAGACCACAGGTACTTTAGAAAGAAGTTGAGGTTGAAAAGCCTGCTGACACCAAAGGAAGGTCAAGTCCCCGTTTCCAGGCCAGGGTCTGTTCTGTTGTTCACTAGTCTGCATTTCGAACAGTATTTTTTGTGAGCAGTTAAATATGATGGATAATGTAATTCTATATTTCTACATATACTTTAGAAAATACTACTTTTATCAATCAGTATTCTCAAAATCTGTAAGCTCTTCCTCAAAATAAAGCCCCAATTCTTTGAAAGTCACTTTGCTCTTTCTCAGTTTGCCATTCAAAGCTTTCCATGATCTGGCTCCAGTGTGATCTTCCAAACTGGCCCCTCTCGCCCCACTGGCAACCCACTCCTATCACTTCAAGCTGGCTGGCTGCCTCATGGTTTCAAATTCTTCTTCAATGCTGAAATAATTGCATAGGTTTGTGTCATTAGGATTATGGATACATCTGAACTACTCCCTAGCTGCTGAAAAAATTTCTGTTCCTATTCTCTGAATTTTGCCAGGAGGAGCACAAGGAAGCATCTAGTCCAGTGGTTTTCAGCTTTGGCCAGTCATTGGAATATGGAATTAATGGGGAAGGGGAGGGTAGGAGGTGGGGTTATGCATTTTTTTAAATTGACGTATAACATGCATACAGGAAAAGGCACAAATCACAAGTGTGCCACCTGATGACACTGGGTACACGAAATACCCTCATGTCACCAGCACCCAAATCAAGACACAGAACATTACCAACACTCCAGAAAGGCTGGGGTAGAGTAGGCTTTTAAAAAACTGCTTACTTTCCCAATCCTCTGAAATACTGATTCCTACATCCAAGGTGAAGTCCATGAATTTGCATTCTTAAGATCCTCCCCAAGGGTTTCCCACTATACCACCACACTTGGAGACCAGCAATCTACCAAAGGTTTTCAAATTGCCCACATATGTCAATTTGGGGGGATGGGGTTGGAGACAGGGAGCTGCCAGACCTGCCTTCTCCTTCAATCAGAGCCACCTGTATCTCTTTCTTACACTGGGCCACCATCATGGATAAAAATAATCTCTTATTCCACAATTCTGAAAACCACCTGTATCAGTCAGGGTTCAACTGAAGAAGTAGAACTACAAGGATGGTTATGGATACACACACACACACACACACACACACATATATACACACACACATACATATATATACATGTATCTGTAAATATTTGAGTCTATAACAGGTATTTGATCTTTGCAACAGTAATTGCTGGTTAAACGGCCTCAATAAAGCTGCTGTTTTCGGTCTGATGCTGGAGCGTGAGGTCCATTAAGCAGACAGTTGGGAAGGAAAGAAGAATGGAAAGTGGAGAAGACCAACAACAATGTGGAACCTGCAAGCCTTAACTGGAACCTCATGAGGATGGACTGAAACTCGTGTCAGTCCTTGTTGCTTTTGACCTTGATCGTTTGGCTGTCCTCCAGAAGCCAGGGGCCCTCATCATGGAGCTAAGCAGACACACTTGGCCCCAGAGTCAGAGAACCTGAAGGGGGATTTAGCTGAAGATGGAGTAACTGCAGCCTTGGCCGCTGCCTCAGGCCAGTGTGGTGAGCCAGTAGGTAGGTGACAAATGGCTGCTGCTTCCTTTCCTTCTCCATCCAGATTACCCAAGAATCTCTCTGTAGCCTCATCCCATAGGACAGGGCATTTTGGGAAATGTAGTTCAGCCTCGCCAGGCTGACATGTGACAAAGCCAGCATCACCCATTTGATCACTGGTCTTAAACTTGTCTACACATTGCAAACATGTGTGGAGTTTAAAAAAAACTGATGCCAGGCCTAGCATTAGGATATGTGAAAGCTTCTTAGGTCACCCTAATGTGCAACTGAGACTGAGAAACACTGGCTGTAAAGTACTATCCCCAGCCCAGGGCCCAAGAAGATAAATTCTATTCTCTTTTTGCCCAAGAGGGTCGTAAAAAGATCTGGTTATTTTCTCAAAGGCCCTAAAACATTTTTCTTGTTATCCTGACTTCCTGCATCTGTTGGTCCTCTCTCTGAGAACCTAGCCACAACCCTCCTGCAGTCCTCAGCACACTGGCTGTGCCTTGAATGAAGCCACTGCTGGTTATCCCACTGGTGCTAAGTGGATTAGGACACAGTGGGCAGACTGAGATCATCCCAATGCCATCAAGCTCATAGTGAACTGAAGACTCGGAAGTTTTCACTATTAAGCTTCTAAATAAAGCATCTCTTCCTCCCAGGCACAGACTAATTAAATAATTATAACACACACAAAGCGGTCAGTGAACACTTAACTACCGAAATACAAGCAAGAGTTGGCAGGAGCCAGTGCTGTGAACTCACAGGTGGCTGAGCTGCCACTGCTGGGTTTTTCTCAAGGATGCTGAAAGAGGGGGCCGAGAGGGGTCACTGTAGGGGAGGAAGTGGGAAAAGAGTTGGAGGCTGGGAAAAGCTCAGGTTCAAGTTCTAACGCTGTCACTAACTGGCCCTGGGGCTTGGGCAAGTCACATACGTTTCTAAGTCTCAGTATCAGCTCCACCTCCTACCCAGGGTCACTGAAAGCATCAGAAGAAAGAGAAATGATCTGGAGGGAAGAAAGTCTAAAAGCTCGGATCTTTCTGTGTGCAAGGAAGCAGTATTAATTCTGTTACAGACAACACTGGTGTAAGGGAATGATTATATAGACTGTGGATTATTTAGGCGCTCTGCTTTCTCTTGCCTATTTGTGATGTGGTTATTCCTAATGAGGCCTGCTAAAGTGTGAGACTGGCACATTTGATGAAAGTCAGTCTTTGGGATTCCCTTTGGATTTCTATTACATATGCTCTCCCTCTCCTCCCCACTACAACAGTTGGTTGAAGACTGCTGAGCGACCCACCCTATTCTCTCTAAGTTTACATAGACAGCATCTTTCCAAGAAACAACAGCAGCAAAAGAAGCTTTCACTGCATTTCTGGGAAGGATCAGGCAGTGCTGCAGTGTGCTGGCCATTTCAGATAGTCATCTGTGCCCGAGTCAGAGTTTAAGCATCTCGGGAGCAATGATGGCTCTTGCTATCCATTTATTTGGCTCTCTGACAGTACTGAAGACAATGTAGCAAAGGATGTTCTACGTTCTAGTTATAGCTCTGCTCCTCCAAAGTCATTCTAGTCTTCTCACCCTCGGTTTCCTCCTCCATAAAGTGGGAATTACCCACGTCATGGGATTACTGTGTAGTACAAATTAGACAATGTGTGGGAAAATACTTCCATGCTGTACAAATGGGGAAAAAAAATGTGATAAGAGTTGTTACTTCTCAAGAACTAGGTACTGGCCGATTTTCTTGTTGAGGACAGGAAGGCACAGAGCAGAAGTGGTCCGTCCTGGGCTGCAGATCAGAGGTGGAGGTGAGGGGAAAGGTAAGGGCTCCAGGGGGCCTGCAGAATGACAGAAGGTGCTTTCTCACCGCCCATCCCGGGAGGTCTCTGTGCGCTTTCTCCTGCTGGAAGCTGTTTGTTTGGCTCGGTCTCTTGTCTACTCATCCACTTTTTCGTTCAGTGTTTACTGAGCACTTATCCTGTGCCAAGCATGTGCCAGGGCTGAGAATTGAATGGTGAACAAAACAGATGAAGTCCCTGACCTCGTGGAGCTGAATCTACCCTGTTTAATCTCAAACAGGTTTGGATTCAGCTCATGAACTGAGAGAGTTGGACAACTAGCTTCATGCAGCCTCAGGGACCGATGTTAAAGGTGTGTTTTATTGGGATTCTAGACTGAAGCTGAAAAATATCAACACATGGAGGCTGGGTCTGATAATAAGAAAAAGAAGAAAAGGTAAACCCCCGCCACCCTCTTTTGGGCTGTCCTTGCTGTGTCCCCTTTTCCTGAATCCTGCTCTTGATTTTACCTTCTAGTGAAGCTAACTCTGACCTCACTTATTCATCCTGAGGTGGTAAATGCATTGAATAGGGGTGAAAGCCTTGAGGTAAAGGAATGCCATTTCAGCTGGAGGGAGAGGGATGTCAGAGGTCACCCCAAAATTACACTACGAGGGTGCATTTGCTGGGAGAAAGTCGGGGGCAAATGTCAGGTATCCATTGTGGTTTTTAAAGATTACCAAAGATCAGGGAGGAGAGGAGTGAGGGCCAGGAGCAATGTGGCTATTGTCAGGGTCCTGGCTTTTATTCAGGAAGATAGGTTTGCAGGTGCTTATTTCATTACTGAAAGCAACTAACTAGATAATTAACTCTACAAATTAAAGTAGGGAAAAAAGAAGACCAGGGACTTTACTAGCCGGAACTCAGAAAAGCTCCATCAACAGACCCTCCTTTTTCTCAATTCCGACCAAGCTGCTGGACAACCCCACTGGTGAGTTTCTGGATGGATCTACAATTTCTTTCTTAGTGAGAAAGTAAGAAGACATAGTTTATTATAAGATGCCCCCCCAAAAGCCAAATTCCTGAAAAGACTGTAGGTAAGGCAAACCCCAAGTGGACTCATTAAAAAAAAAAGTTTTTATAGTAAAATAAAGCACTGACATACAAAACTACACAAAACAAATGTACGCAGATGCCCTGGTGACTCCTGGGCAGGTGAAGAAGGGCACCTGTTTGGCCACCCCAGAAGCCCTTCCACGGGTCTGTCCCTACTGCAACCCCATCTTCCTCCAAAACTACCCACACTCCTGACTTACTTCCTTCTGTTTATTTATGGCTTTATCACACAGTGTGTATCCTTAGACACCATGGTTAGTCCTGCCCATTTTCAGATGTCTCTTAAGCGACCAGTTCCTCCTCTACCTATTTATTTTCCTTACGATGTATCTGTTGAAGACAGGCTGTCTAACCTGCAGTTTTCTACTGTCTGGATGTTGCTCTTGGTGCATGCCAACACATTCGAATGAACTCATTCTTAATGCAAATAATCACCCACTTAAAAAAAACCAAAATTGTATGCAAGCCATGTTCTTCAGGAGGCACAACCCACCATAATCACATTCTCATGAGTGTGTGGGCAAAGGGAGCTCTCACAATAGAGGTAATGAGGCAGGGAGGAAAACATGATCGGGGTTGCGGGGGGGTGGGGGGGGCGTGGAGCTCTCTGTGGAACTAGTGATTTATGAAAAATTTTTTTGCAATTGGAAGTGACTGGGGAATGCTTCTCTTTAATGTCTTCCAATATAGTTTGCTCTAGTAGGAAGTACATTTGGAATGAGGTTTGGCATCACGTTATGCTCTTGAGTCCAGGGTTGTATACCATTAGGTTTTATCAAAGATGATTGCATAATAGGAGCCTGGATGTAGTAAAAACCTAAGGAATCTAAGCCACTAACCAGATTCACCAAATGTAATAAATATAAATGAGAGATGAAAAGAAGATTAGATCTGGCCATTTACTTATGGTTTGGAGCAAGAAAAGTAAGCTTAAATTTTTTTTTTCCTTTCTCTAATCTCAGCAGGCAGTCCCATGAACATAATTATTAGCACTTTCAAAAGGCTTTATCATATATTGACTTAATAAAGAGTGCATCCATTTAATGGTGACCTCAGATACCCCCAATAAATCCAGGACCCTAAATTATATGCTCCAGGGCTATGGCACCCACACGATGAACAAAAGAAATGAGCAGTGTCATTCTAGGAGATGGGAGGTTTTTCGATACTTAAAATGAAAGGTTTGGGGTCTATTTCGATTTGCACAAGGGAAAGAAAGCTCTAAAACAGATGAAGACAATAAGATTCAAAGTCAAGGCACTCTTCAAACGCACTAGGTTACTGACACTACCTTCAAAACTTTATTACAGCCTTAGTCGTTCAGCCACGAAAGTGGCCTAACAGACATCAGAGGGGAATGAAAGAAATTAGGCAGAGGCCCAAACTGATCACATTCTGGCTCCCGATTCTTACATCTTTCCTTGGTTCTCCTAGAGGTTGTATTTGTGAAAGAAAGCAGGATTGTGTATTGGGTGGGAAGGAGCAGGGAGGGAAAGATAATCAGGAGAGGACTTAATGCAAATCTGCCAGGCAGACTGATTTCTTTCCTGGGCACAGGAGTTTTTAAAATCTGCTGGCAGGATTGGGTTTCTGCTCTCACAGTGTAGATGGTAAGTGATTTCCAACTCTGGTTTTTACAATGCTCTAGGGTATTTCCAATGATTACGATGTCTGTGTTTAAAATTCTCAAAATCAAATTAATTTAAATTCGCTTTCACTGAAAAGGCAAATATGATTCAAAAGCTTATTTTCTTACTTGTTGTCTAGTCTATCTTTCTGAAAGATTTCATACTTTTTGGAATTCCTTTCTGCCTGACTCTGTGACGGTTATTCTGATGTTTTAGTTCTAACCACTTGTCTTCCTGCCTGCTAGTGCTTCTCTCCAGGTCCCATCTCTGGGTCACCAGGAATTCCTCGGAGTTCTTCCCTAAACCCTCTTCTCATCTCTGCCCCCACCCAGTTCCCACTCCAAACCCCTCTACAGACTCCTCTCTTCTCAAGATTTTCAACTCTAGCCTTTAAGAACTACCTAGTGTATGAAATACCCACTGTATGAAATTTCTGAGGGGCAGGCTGGGCTAGGGCCCAGCAGTGACGTTGGAAGGCTGATCGGAACAAAGGATGGGCCTTCAATCTAACATGGCTTTCAGGCTTCCATTAGCTCACTTCTCATGCTGGGCTGGGCTTGGTTTAAGCACGTTATGCGCATCATAACATTTAATCTTCACACCACCTTTCTGAGAAAGCATGATTATACCTATTTTCTACACATGAGAAGATTTCATTTCAGAGAGGGCAGCAGATAGGCGAGGCAGAGCTGAGCTGCGAACCTAGCTCCAGGACCAGGTCTTAACCATCAAGCTCTTCTGTTTGAGCAGATTTGTCCTTGTGTTTTTGGACAAACCACATCAGTTCTGCTGTGCCTGCCATGTAACCCCAGGCAGGTATGGGTACCCAGACCTCCCCACTGACCATCAGCTTCGCCATGAGGGTCTACTGGTGAAGGCAGGCAGTTGTGTGAGGTCTTTAGATCTCCCTACACTTCCCAGGCTGGAAGGTGGTGGGACTTCCAGGGACTATGTGGTTTGCAGAAGGACAAGGGCCTCGACATACCGTTGACAAACTGCGTAGATCGGTTCATAGAAAACCACTCTACTGATGTGATTAAACATCAAAGAAATCCTGGATCAGGGAGATGTGGGAAGAGGGCAGAGACATGCATGATTCTGTTTTCAGACCAGTAACATGCTCTTTTCTTTATACCCTCTCCGTGAATCATTTTAATGTCTTCTGAAACACCACCTCCTTTCCCCACAGATCCATGGTTCATACCACCAACTACTACATGGAAATAAAATATGTTCATAACTTTTTTCTACTGATCACCTCATTTTGTCATCCCAGTTTGGAGAACTCGGGGTGAAGATGAATGTTGAAATAGCCATGGAGTTTCATTTATTCATCATGTCTTTCTTACTCATCAGGAGTCAGCCCTGAGATGACCAGTATGGAGCTTAGTTAGGTTCAGCCTGGGCCACTTACTCCCAAGGCCCATACACAAACAGACTGGCTGGATCAGAGCTCAGCAGGGAGGTGAAAGAGACAGAAAAAAGCTCACAGAAATGTGCATTTGCCCTCAGACAGATCTTGTACCAGAGGTCCCTGCCTATTCCTATCAGAACACAGGGAGTTAAAAACAAAACAACCCTAGAAACTGAAACCTAATTCTCCATGGCAATTTATTAAATAACTAAGGATTTCTAGGCCTTATTAAAATAAATGTTTAGTGTATTCTCTTATCCTCTGACGTTCACTTCTTCACTTGTCAGCACCTGCTGGCAGCAGCTGGAGCAATCTCACCAATTTTGCAATTTTGCTGTATGTGCAAATCAATTTGATTTTCTCCCAAAAAGATAAAAATCAGTAAAGTGATTAAGTTACGATTAAGGCATGTCATTGAAAACATAGACAACATGAAAAGGCTGAGGACTTGCCCCAAGGTCACCACTGACTTCCTTCTACCCAAGTTAAATGATTTTTTCACCTTATTCTCCTTGCCTGCTCCACTGTGATATTGTGGGTGATCAACAAACCATCTCTACCTTCTTGAAATCCTCTCCTCTTTTGGCTTCCCTCATGCTATTCTTATGCTAGGTTCCCATCCTGGCTTTCGTGTTGGTTTCCTAACTGTGAATATGTTCATCCATCTATCCATCCATCCATCCATCCATCCATCCATCTAATAGATGTTTAATGACTCAATATGCCAGGCACTGGAAAAATGACAGAGTAGATTTATGTCTAGTACTACAATTAAAACTGCTTTTATATATACAATTTCATTAATTTCTTGTTACAACCATGTGAAGTGGCTGTTGGTACTCTCCCTTTATAACATGAGGAAACCTACTGAGAGGATTTGTGATTTATTTATAATAGCACAGCCAGCAGGTGGCAGTCTGGACATGAATTCAGGTTTATATCCCAGTTAAGAATTCATACATACTGGTCAAGTGAAATTTCTCAACTAGTCTCATTGCTCCCAATTAAAGGTCATGATCCAGTCAATACTTTTTTTTTTTTTTTTTTTTGAGGCTGTGTTAGGCTCTGGGGGATTCAAAGAGTGGGTTGCTACCCTCATAGAACTTGTGGCCTAGTGAGGGAGACAGACTGATATTAACCTTATGTTCACACGATAAACATCTGTTTTCAAGGTATGAGGGAAGGTTGACCTAGTTATGAAAATCAGGGAAGTCTTCCAGGAGGAAGTGACTATTAGATGCATACTGCAGGATGAGTCAGAGTTAGCTTTGGGAAGAGGGGATGAAAGAAAATCATATACAGAGATGGAAAAGCATGTGCAAGGGTCCAGTGGCAGGAAGACCCAATGTGCTGAAATTCCGAAAGGCCAGCTTGACTGGCATATAGAGAGTGAAAGAGAGCCCGGCACAGGATGTGGTTCAGATCATGCAAGACTTGTAGCCATGATAATGATTTTTACTTTTAGCTTAAGAGCAATGGAAAGCTACAAGTCGAGAGTTTGGTATGATCAACTTTGATTTTGATTCTGACTTCCGTGTACAGAATGTATTGCAGAGGGGCAAGAGTGGGAAATGGCTGGAAGGCTTTTGTAGTTGTCCAGGCGAGAAGTGATGATAGCTTGGACCAGGGTAGTGGTGGTGGAAATGGAGAGAATTCCACAGGTGCCCCCTGTTCGGCTCAAGCCCATTTTTCTCCCTAAACCCTGTCACCAGAGTGTGCTCACGAATTTGCAGTGGAAGCCTGTCCACACTTCGGGGCTCTGCTGGAGTCTCCTCTTCCAGGAAGCCTTCTCCAGACAGTGTGAGTCCTCCGAGACTTTTCAGGAGTGGTGTCTGTCTTCTGCACTGTCCACTCTCACACCTGGTTCTTCTCTATGGCCTGGCTGTTCTCCGGTCCATCCCTGGAGGTGCCTCCATTTCTCTTGTCTTGCTTTCTCCCTTTGGAAAGTAAATGCTTTGTTGGCACTTGCTGAATGGTATCAACAGGGCTCCCTTGGAAATTACACTTGTAAATGATTACTCCTGCCAGTTGCCTTTACCCCCCTAAATTAAACACTGGCTGCTTAAATCTGACTTTATGATCTTGTTCTATTAAAATGTATGTCCCAATTTTTCTATTACTTCCTCTAAACTCTTTTCCACACTTCTCCTAGAAGAAAGCAGTTTCAGTGGGAATGGAGTGGGGGTGGGGTAGGGGCAGGGGTGTAATTAAACAGGGGCTATCTGACCAGAATTCCTATACCTTTTAATGGGGTATTTGATTAATCCTTTCCACAGGCACCATTATTCATGCCTTGATGGAATCTCATTTTATAGCCCTTAATACATGGACCCAATTTATCCACATCACATTGTATTCTAATACTTGTCATCCAAGTTATTAGCTATCTCCTTCTCAGCGTAAAATCATCAGCAAGTTTGATTAGCTTATTCCCCAGGGATGATAGGGGAGATAAGAACAGACACAGTACCATATGACCACCAATGGCTCTGCATCCTCAAAAGAAGACTGCTAAGTGGAATCCATTTACAGTGCCAGTGTGGGCAAAATAAATGCCTGCTCTGAGGCAGGGTCTCTGTGTTGGACGCAGGAGCCAAAGCCACAAAGGGCTGACTGCTGTTGTGCCCAGTGGTGCCGAGCCATCATCCTGAGTGGGATCACTTTGAAAAAATAGTGGGGCTCCTTCCTCTCCTGCTTCCTAACATCCCTCTGGCTCCCATATCCTTCCTGAGAGGTAGAGCACAGAGTTCCTTTTTATTCAGAACACCACTTCTGCCTTAAATCCCCATTTTCTCCCTACCGGGGCCCTGGCAGGCCTGATGATCTAGAAAAAGATCCATAGTGCTATGGATGGCTCTTTGTCCAGCATACAGTTGGCCCTAAGCAGCCAGTTCCTTCTTTTATGGAACCAAACCTACGGCTTGGGACTCCCTGGTGGCTTCAGTCTTTTCTGAACAAGGTCGCCTCCCGCCTAGAGAGAAGGGGCCTGCATGACCCCTATGGAACCATGGGCTCAAAGCCCACAGAGAGTTTTCAATGCCTTCTTCTCTATCTACCACCTCTCCTCAGCCCAATCAGGCAAAACTCCAACAGCCCCTTCTGGAGTCCTTTTAAAAGCCCCCATCATCTTTTCACCAAAGGCTCTATATCCATTATTTTTGTGCTTTTCTGAGCCTGGAAGGAGAGCATGAAAGGGGCTCGCTCTGTGGTGATACTGCTCCTTCAGGAGGTGGAGACTTATTCCCTTCCCCTTGAGTGTGGGCTGGACTTAGTGACTCGTTTCTAATGAAGAGAATAATGTGGAAGTGACAGTGTGTGACTTATGAGACTTGGTCATAAAAGGCATTTTGACTTCCTCCCTCCCTCTCTGGTTGTTGGCTCTGATGGAAGTTAACTGCTATGTTGTGAGCAGCCCTGTGGAGAGGTCTAAGGTACCGAGAGTGAGAAACTAGGGCCTCTTGCCAACAGCCAGGTGAGTGCCCATCTTGGAAGTGGGTCCTCCAGCTCCAGCCAAGCCTCCAGATGAGACAGCAGCTCTGGATGACAGCTTGACTGCAACCTCATGAAAGCCTGAGCCAGAACCACCCAGCTAAATTGCTCCCAGGTCTCTGACCCATGGAAATTGGGCAAGACAATAAATATGTTTTAAGTTGCTAAATGTTGGAGTCATTTGTTATGTAGCAATAGGCTACTAATATACTGTCACTACCTTGGAGGAAGGCCTTGGTCTCCTCCTTCTCTTCAATTCCCTTCTCGGATTTCACTTGCTCTCCTCTCTCTGTTCAGGGAGTCTGGTGCCCCTCTGGTTCCCTCTGCCCGACTGGTCTCTGGCTTCTGCTGCGTGTCCTCACAGTTTCAAGGACTCTTTCCTGAGAAGAGGGGGATGGATGGGAGGAGCTCTTTGCCTGCCATCTGAAGAGACATCTGGGAATAAGAAAATGACTTTTTGCAGAGAGCAGCCTTCCTCAGGCCATGAAACTCCTTCTTGTTTCTGAACATGGGGGCGCCTAATGACTTCAGTCAGGCCAACAGCCAGCAGGAAAAGACTGCAAATTACGCGTTCCTGTTTGTATCATATATGTTCACTCCAGTACCCCTTCTGCTCATATGCAGTTTCTGCAGAAGGTCAGGCCTCGTTTCGACTCTGCAGTGAAGCATCTGACACTAAGTGGGGATTCTAAAACTGGATGGAAATGTAATTTGGCTTAAATGTTGCAAGGTGCACCACTCCACTCCACCCCTACTGACCATGTCCTGCCAGCACAGCCACAGTCGTGAGGGGAGTGGCGATCCGATTCTCTCTTCTCTCAGTTATACAGAGGACAAATGTAGTTTTTGATTAAAAAAATCCAGGTTGCTCTTCTATTTGATCAAAGCCTAGTAACTTTTACAAAATCTGTCTCCATTATATGGGGCAAGGTCAGATAGTTACAGCTGTCAATCGTTTGGAAGGCTTAGAAAAGGTGACAAAGCAGTGGACCTAAGCAGTGGAGTGGACCCCAAAGCAGTGATTCTCAAGTAGAGCCCCTGGGTCAACAGCATCAACATCATCTGGAGGGTTGGTGGAAATGCAGATTCTTGGGCCCCACCCCTGACTTACTGAATCAGAGCCCAGCAATCTGTGTTTTAATAAGGCCTTCGAGCAATTCTGATGCATGGGTAGAGGTCGAATATCACTGACTTAAAGGATTAAACATCTAAATTATTCATTCCTTCATTCATTCATCCATTCATAAGACATTGATTAAGTACCTACTATTTGCAAGACACTCTGGGGCAGAGGAATGAAGAGGAATTATAAAGAATGCCTTCCTCAAGGAGTCCACAGCCTCCCTTCCCTTGCTTTATGACAAAGCTTGAAAAGAGAGCAGGAGTCCGAAGATGTTAATCCAAGGAATGGAAATCTTTACACGTAACTCTTTTTAATGGACAGGAGGCATACTGAAATTGTTTTTTTCCAGGAATGATCATACTCTCAAACAGTAACTCTTCTACAGTAAGTAAATGTGTGGGTTTAATATATCATGTACAACTGGCTCAGCCTTTTAAGCTTAAAGAAAAAAAAGATTATGTAATTTCACCATGAATAAAATGCAGAATTACCTTAAAGATTCACTTAGGTTTGTGCCTGTCTTTTAATGAACAAACAATTCTGTTGTTTTATCATCTTCGACTAAGTAAGAGTGTCTTTTCTCTTTTTCTGTGAGGCTAAATAAATCCTAACAGCTAGGATGTATCGTGTGCTTCCTATGGCTGGGCTTGGGGATAGCTCTACATTCATTAACTCGTTTGATCCTCTCCTGACCTTATAAAGTAGTCGTAGCAATAGGTAGATGAAGAACATAGGATGGAAGAGGCAAGAAAGGAACCTAGACCATCTCTTAATCTCATGTGAATTATGCTCCTGTGCTGTACTCTCAGCCCCACTGGGTCATTTTGCTGCTCATTAAAACTACTGATTAATTGGGAAAACATAAAAAGAAACACCACACCTCCTCTAAAAGATTTCTAGTTGAAACTACTGGCTAAATCTCAATTGGGAGATTTATTTTTATATGTTAAAGTTCATGCTAGATTTCTCCTTCAGTACCACAGATAATTAGGAGTTGGCTATAAACTCCTTATAGTCACCAGCATTAGCGGCCTGTGTAAGAATCTGCTTCATGCTCAACAGATCCAGCTTTGAGAAGATGCCCCGCGTGTACTCCTTTCTCCGGGTGCCTTAATGATGCTCAAAGACTCACTGTAACACCGTCTGGGCAGATGATTTTTCAGGGGTTGGAGATGAACTTGGGTTGATCCAGGCAAGCTTGGGCCCTTGTGACTATGGATGCCCAGTTAATCTGGCAGCTGTGGGGGTGAAGGGTGTGACCGATAGCCACAGAAGAAATCAAAGCTGTCTGGTCCAATCAGCAATACACTTGGCGCCTTGCCTTGGTGTAGGTAGGAGGCCTGCCCTGGCTAGCTGAGTTCATCTGCCACACAGGCCTATCCTTCATTTGCAGGGCATCATGGGTCACCCATGTTCTGGCCAACAAGAAGCATCAGGAGGCTTCATCAACTTATTGCACCCTTGGGAGTAACTCTGTGACTAAAGTCACATGGGCTGTGCAGAAACAGTGTGGGTATCTTTCAAGCCACATACAGAACATAGAACTTGAGGTGAACTGAAATGTATCTGCCTTTCCCATTGGCTCTCTGTAATCAAGGCTTTTTAGAACATCAAGTCCAATCTCTATTTCTAATTCAGGGGTGCTTGTTGAATTCTGCTGAGACATTGATTTGGTTAGTGGAACTACAGACATGAGATGTTGAACTTGCAAGTGTATGATTCATTTTAAGATTCTGAAATGAGAAACACACCTATCAATGGCAAACTGGAGGCTGGGAGATTCTTTGAAAGCATTTCACACATATAAATGGGATATGAAATGAAAAAAAATCTGCTTATGGTTATAATCCCCGAAGCCAAGGACCACCCTACTCAGTGTTCCCCATTCTCACGGAGTGATGGCTCTGTGGGAAACTGCTGGGATTAGATGGTCTGGCGTTTGGACACCCATATGCCACCTCATTTATCTACCTGTGACAGGGATAGTGCTGGAAGAGAATCAAAAGATGACAAATTGCTTCTGGTTTTAAAGGAGCTGTTCAGGACGGGTGTATGCCCAGGGGGATCCAGCTTTCATGCCAGGAGCCATCACTTTATCCTGTTTTAAGGCCACATTTTGGCAAACACCAACCAGCACATGATTGCACACTCCTTTCTCCAGTGAATTTAGAGACATTTGCTCTGAAAGCCTGAAATCCAGTCATTCTGAAGATGTGTGCAGCAGAGAGCAGACCTGCCCACACACTGCAGTGAGGAAAATGGCAGGCATCACACAGGAGTTCCAAATCAGAGGGCTTTCTCCCATGCTGAGGCAGACAGATAACAAGGGAGTGGTTTTACAGGATTCCAGAGTAGATTCAGTATCGGTAAATGACTCTGGGAAAGGTGATTCCTATGAGATAAGGAGACAAAAATTCCTAAGATACTGGCCACTGGAATCTGCTTCTGTGGATAAAGAACCCCTCAAGCTTCCAAATTCCCTGGGGGCAGGGAGGAGGCACATGGAAAGTTTCAAGGAGGTCCACCTGAGCAGATCTACACAACTCTTCCTGCCAGCCAGGGGTCCAGCCAAGGCTGGGCATCATACCAGCTGTGGCCCTTCTTCTTTCTTTCCGCCGATGCTCCCTCTCTGAGAATGACCGTGTAATTCATGGTCAACACACTCAAGCCTGTGGAGGTAAACTTCCCTCAACCGATCCAGTTTGTGTTTCTACTCTCTGTGTGCTGGAATTCTCAAGGCCGGAGAAGTTGCCTCGCCCTGCTTATGTGCATAGATGCCAGGTGATCTGCTAAGCGTTGCACTCATATCTACTCTTTATCCTCCTGACAATCTCAGAGACGGGTACTAATATTTCATTTTGTACATGAGGAAACTGAGGCACAGAGATTGAAGGATTGGCTGAAGGTCACTTAGCTGGTGAGTAGCAGAGCCAGTCACGTCCAGATAGCTTGGCATCATAGTCTGGCTGGTTCCTAACCCCTCTGCTGCCTCTCTAACATAACCCTTCTTCAAACACAGCAGCTGAACCCCACAAGGGCACTGGTTTGCCTGGGCCTTTCTCCTTCCCCAGGCCCAACCCTCTGGAATTCAGTTGGTACGTGGAGCTGGAGCACAGAACCTGCAATGTGAAAAGACAAGAGGCTCACCTCCAATCCCCCTATTTGTTTTAAATTCAGGTCAGATGTCCAAACGTTAATTCTGTGCTTGTTTGTTTTGAATATTTCACCGTGTTGCCCCAGACTACTTCACAGATGAGTATCTCTGTTCTCCTTCCTTAGCACCCCGCCCCCCATCTCCCATCTCAGGCAATGATGCTACTGCTAGTGACTGATGCTCCCTGCCTAACTTCATTATAAATTTCAGCTAAAAACTTCTATTTTCCACATGGCAGCGAGGCATATTGATAGCACAAGTCACATACTAAGGCATTTTCTAGTTTATAATTTCTAATACCTTTGGAGCATAACCATTATGCTCATTCCACAGATGGGTAAGGGGAGACGGGAGGTCACAGCAAGGTTGCAAAGACATCCTAAGCCACTTACAAACAATTCCCTCTCGATTGCTTCCTCTCATCTTCCTATTTCACAAACTCACCTAAGGCCTGGGAGTGGGCAATGTTATCAAGATCGAGTTGTACTGTATGTGTGTCTATACTCCAGCTCTCAGAATACTAACAAGCAACTCTAAGCTCTGGTGGCAGAAGTATCGATGCTTAGCTTTCTGCCAAAACTCATTCTCATTAGTAGGGTTACATGCATGAAACACATACGTTGAGATTTTGGTCTACACAATTCTCTCATCGCCCATTGTAACTAATCAGAATGCTGAGTGGTTTATTGTAATGCCGAACACAACTAACTGCCTTCAGTGTCTGCTGAAATAACCGTAACTTCTGTTCTGATGAAATCTTCTGGTTAGGAAATGAAAGGGTAGATCATAACCTATGAGCAGACTGAATAATATTCCTTCTGAGTCAACACTGTAAGACTGTTTTTCAAGTAGATATTACAGAAAGCTCAGATCCTATGTGAAAGAGATATGAGAAGGCCAAAGGATGTGTTCATTGCATATAAGACTGGAATTAGAAACTGCAAATGTTGGAAGTTTCATAAAGGCAAATTTGCCTCTGAGAGTAGACACACGATTTTGCTGGCACTGTGAATTTTTTTCCACTGGGGTTTCTGTTCATGGAAAATGCACTGAGGTGAGAGTCAGAGTCTGGAGTACTAGTCACTCTGCCTTTATCAGTTGTGTGACCTTAGGAATGTCACTGAACTTCTTTGAGCTTTTAAATCAGGGAAGCCAGCACCCACCCGTCTACTTTACTGAGCTGTTATGAAAATCAAAATGAACAAGCTATGTGAGAGTGCTTCATAAACGGTAAGATGCTGGAGATATTTCTAAAGATACACGATCACCCTCAAAAGGCGGTAGTGAGAACAGAAGCCTCTCATCTCTGTTTTCAAAGGAATCATCTTCTAGAGATATGGCTGAGAAGTAGCATCTGGGCGTGTGACCATGGAAGGCGGTCCCAGTCACAGCATTCAAAAGCAGGCAAAAGTGCACCGTTTCATTTGTTCACCATCTCTGCTCACA
>NW_006494608.1:8232750-8233331 GCF_000325575.1 Pteropus alecto | reverse complement strand
CCTCACCATCAATGCAATGCATGGCACCTAGTGGGTACTCGGAAACATGAGACAAATCAGAGAATGCCAGGCGAAGGACTTTAGTCCCTCCGGTGCAGAAAGGGCATCCACGAGAAAGGAACCGGGGCTCAGGGGGGGATTTCTGGAAGCCTGAGTTGACCAGGATGACCGGCCAGCTTGAACGTAAGAGGTTTCCCGGGACAAGTTGGTCAGTCTACCTGAGCGTCGTATCTGAATATTCATTTTGTCTTTCCCCAGCTGGCAAGAAACAAAGTGTCTGACCGAGAGGAAGTCTGGTGGTAGAAGGCACGTATGTCTTTGTGTTCCTAAAGAGTGGATCCCTAGAGATTTATAGCCTGGGTCATTTTTCTCCCCCTTTTCTCCCTATTAGTTTCAATTTCTCTAGCTGACACCATCGTCTCCCTATCAGGAATCCAACAGAATCACACCCCTTCTATGTTTCCTGCATCAGATTATCACCTCTAAGATATTTCTCTGGTCCCTGTTGGTGGCTTCCTGCCACCAGCTAAATCTTCTACCTAACAGCGCAAGGCACTCGGTACAAAACTGCAGCTTTCAGC
>NW_006494608.1:8229552-8232735 GCF_000325575.1 Pteropus alecto | reverse complement strand
ATTGTCACAAGTGCTCTGTGCAGTCTTCACCAGGACCACACGTGTGCTGCAGAACTGCCATCTGGATCAAGAGCTGACTGGTGCACATGGCAGGGAAATTACATTTTGGGCCAGGGAGGAGATGCGATCAGTGGGGATTTCCCCTTTAAAAACTTACAGCAAAAGCCTGCCCGAGACCATTCAATATTCATAAATGGAAAGCAGAGATGGCGTTTCTGTTCTGCCAAGAGCAATAGCTATTTATCACAGCAAATGACTGAAATAGTTGTATGTACAATGCTTTACTCAGTGCTGTAAATTACGGTATACAGAAGATTAAACTTAAGCCTAATGCTACCCTTGAGCTTCAACAGCTGAGTCCTATAAATGGATACCCGTTAAGAGAAGAGAATCTTTTCCCGGTTACTATTTAAAAGTGTATCTCTATTAAAAGCTTGTCTTAAACATAAATTATCAGGAAGCCTTCCTTGGGCCTGAGCGGGCTCTTCCTCTGGGCACTGACTCACAGAGTCACATCTATGTGACACAGTGACAGGCCTGAGACTTAAAGCATGTGCTGTGCTGACCTCCAGAAGGATGGAGGTGAGAGGGACTTCAGAGAGGGCTCTGCTGGGCCTTAAGGAGATCTTTGGAATTAAAATGATCTGGAACCCCAAACCACTTCAAAGAGAATGTTTCTTCCAGTATCTGCTGTTCTGTGAAGTGTCCAGAAACCCTGACCTAGAGCCGAAGCCTCAATTCTCTTAGCTTAATTTTAATTTCCAAGCACTTGCTCCTCCAAGTGCAGTCCGTGTACCAAAAGGCACCAGCATCCCCTGGAAGTGGATTAGAAATACAGACCTCCTGAATCAGAATTCGTATTTAGGCAAGAAACCCCCGGGGGATTCACGTACACATTAAAAATTGGGAATCAAGGGACAAGTGAGCAGGTGTTAACAGGGAGAAGCCCTTTGTTTTTCTCCCTGGAAATTATTACGCACAAGAAATAGGATTACGGGAAAAGGCCCTACCAGTGGGCCCTAGGATACTGAGTTCTCTTTTGTCCAGTCTTACTTCAGAACATCTTCAGGATCTGAGAGAGAGGTTTTTATGAGCTGGGAATGAATGTATCACTCTGAACTTCACCCAAAGCACCCCAGGGTGTAAAACAGAGTAAACTAGCAAGAAGCTCATGATTTACAAATCAATCAGAATGCCTCTAATCCCCCTGTGAATCTGGAGGCACGGCAATGTTTTGGGCCAGACTTCGATTCCTTGTTGTAATTATCAGTTGACTTTAAGTAAGAAAAGTATGCAAAGGTATTCGTATTTTTTGAAGAAAAATCCAGGATAATTGTGTTCTTTATTAGAAAAAGAAAATATATCCTTCAGTATGCATGTTAAACACTTAATGGTAATTACTGAATAAATAGTTTTATATACATATAGATAGATTTAGAAATAAAATAAATCTATTGTGGCCAAGCTAGCAGAGGAAAAAAACAGGAAGAGAGTTAAGAAAACTTTGCTAATCTAATGGAAGACAGAGAAAGGGTACAAAGAAGCAAATAAAATGCAAGGTAAACAGAAACACAAACTAAGAGACAGTTCAAATATATAAAGTTATCACAATAAATGTAAATGGATAAAACTCACCTATTATAAGACACTATCAGATTGGACTTTTTAAAAAGCCAGCTATATACTGCTTACAAGAGAGACACCTAAAACAAAATAACACAGAAAAGTTGAAAATGAAAGATTGGAAAGAGATAAGCAAATACATATTGACCAAAAGAAAATTGGGTAGCAATGTTAATAATAGGGATGAAGAATCCACCACTAAAAAGACTGCAAGTCATACACTTATATGCACCCTATAGCACAGCCTCAAAATTGTAAAGCAAAAGCTGTTACAGTTCTAGGAGGGACTGACACAATGACAGCCATCATAGGAAACGTAAAACCCCATTCTCAGAAATTATAGACCAAGCAGACAAAAACGGTGAGGGTATACAAGATCTGAATAACAAAAGTATACAATGAATATATGAAACCCTGCACACAAAAGAGAGATTATACAAATTTTCTAATCACACATGACATATTAAAAAAAACTGATCACATGCTAATTAGTCACAAAGGAAGTATCGTAAGTTATAAAATGGATAACATAACTAACATTCTCTGGCAGCCACCATAAATTAAACTAGAAATCAAAAATAAAACAAGAGTAAGGCTCCCCCTCACCACCCTTTACATTTGAAAACTAAAACCAGACTCCTAAATTACTCCTTGGCAGCGGTGTGATTTTTTTCTATGTGTGGCCTAGTTGCTATGGGACCAGGTTAATTTACATGACATTTGTCGGGGGTATCACCAGAAACAGGAAACTCCCCAAGCCATTATAGCTTCATTATTTTGTACTTTGAACTAAATTCTAAGCCAAAGGGACGATGAAGTACCTGACGCCAGGAAGAAAAGAAGAAATGTGCGTGGGTTAATTATGACCTAGTCGTGCAGCTCCAGAAGCTGCTATTCGCTTATTCCCCAGACAGTGCCCAGTTCTGCCATCTCTTTCTGCTCATCGATGCTGCTTGGATGAAAGACTGTCTTGGAAGTGCTCCTGGTACCTGGGGAAAGGTGCTACTCAATTGACACGGCATCGTAAAATTAATAGTGTCCTGGAATCAAGTAAATACTGTAGTTAAGTTTGTATGAGACCTTCGTCTTCTCTTTTATAGGGCCAAGCATTTCTGAAAAATTATCAGAGAATGTTGCATAGGAGACACACAGGAAAAATATAGGTCCGTGATTCCAAGGGGAGAGACCACCTCCCCAAGAAATCCCCCAAAACAAAAGCAAAACCAGACCGATGGTTCGTTCCTTGGGCTACGCTGCCAGCCTAACACAATTTTAGTGCTGGATGAATAATGAAACAAATATTAAAAAGAAAAACACCAAACAACCTATAGAGGATGGAACGCAGCATCAGGGTAATATGGATCAAATCACTGGAGAGGTGTGCAAATTCTGCGGGTGAGTGGGGTTGGGGAGATAGAACAATAGTAAGAGAAAAGAGGGGGCCATAGCTCTTCTGCCTGTACTGTGGGAATCCATGGTGGTCAAAACAGCCTGGTGGTTTCCTGGCTCACAAACATTACAAGCCACAGAGTAGGACAGCCCTTACGGGCCCCCGCTCTT
>NW_006494608.1:8221897-8229503 GCF_000325575.1 Pteropus alecto | reverse complement strand
CCGGGCCTCCTCATGGGTCCCCCAGCCCAACTCTGCAAACATCTCCAAAATAGCCCCCTTCAAAGAACAGCTGAGGCAAAGGCTTGTTGTGAGGATGGAGGTTCCTCACCACAAACTTTAGGGTGACTGTCACAGGTGGTAAGAATATGAAAGGGGTGGCTGAGAAAGCGGCACAAGAATTTTAAGAGCTGTTGTCCAGCCCCTGCCTCCTTAAACGCACTGGTAACTTGATGCACTTGTATCTGGAGATAGGGTCACCATGTGGATGACACCCCAGACATGACAGTAATACAGGTCACTGAGTTGGGGGTGGTCAGTCAGGCCGGCGTCGATGCACAAGCGCTCGAGGTAGAGGCAGGCACATGTTGAAGCGGGTTATGCATAGGGTGGGGACAGTCACATATTGATGAGCAGAAAGCCACAGGTCCAACTGGTCTTAGAAAAACATACCTCCAGAGAAGGTTCAGAAATTTGAGAAATAATTCCAGGAGGAGAAAAATTTAACTAACAAATAACAGGGTTAGTCAGAAACCAAACCTTAGAAATCTGTTGTTCCAGTTTTGCAAGACAAAGAGTATAGTTGCTTTCTCTGGAAAAAAAAAAGATTATTATTCATTCCATGTGAAGTAGGATTCATCAAAGTGAAATGGTTTACTTACTCTTTCATCATTTATTCCTCCAATTTACATTTTCCCCTGGACCCATTTATTTCCCATGTATCTCCTATGCAGCAGTCCCAAATCTGCACTCATTTTTCAGAAGTGCCTGGCCCTGTGAAAGCAGAGGGCAAGTCCTATACAAAATGTTAACTACAGTATTTCTTTGACTCTGGGAGGCCATAAATTCTAAGATACCACATACTTTAATAGCACTTTTTTCCGTGTGGGTGGGGGATGGGGAGAAGAAAACCTGCCATAGTAAATACATGATGATGGGAAGAAGCACAACCTTCTTTAGAGACCCATAGTGTCCCCGAGGTGAGCTTACACACAGGTTCCTCATATGTGACACTTTGGGAGGGAACTCTCAGTGACCCCAGGTAAAGCGTTAAGAATGAGCTCCTTGAGCAAATGCTCCAGAGGCCCTTCCAAAATGAAAACTGTGAAACGGGAACTTCAGCTTTGACAGTAGCTGGGTTCTAGCATCAGGGTGACAGGTGCGAATCATGTAAACTCAAAACCACCTTTAACACCTTTCTGCTCATAAAGTACAGTCCACATGATCTGGGGATAATGGACTCTTTCCATGGCCAGTTTCTCCTCCAGGGTTGGAAAAGATCTTTGTTTCTCTGCTCGGGCACCAGATGAAGGAGTAGGCTTGTGTCTGGGGCCATATTACTAGAAACAAAAGTGCATTATTATTATTACCCAGTGCATGTGGTCGAATTCAGATAAATTAAGAATGATGAGGCTCCAAAGCGAAAAGATGCATCTTTGTTTTATACTCCAAGATCTCTTAGTGCTGCACAAGGCTACGAGGTGCTGTGAACCTCCCTCAGGAATGGAAACTAGCTTGCATTGTTTCCCAAGTATGTGTCCACCCAAACTCGAGCTGTCAGAGTGCTGATTTACTTTTTGGGGGAAGAAACACTGTTTGGGAAATGCTGCTCTACTCATTGCTCAGGATGGGGAGAATTCCAAAATGACCTTTCGAATCAGGGCTGGCAACATTCTGTCCTCGGATTTAAATAAAGCGATGACTGTTCCCCTAATTTTCCTTGGTTGATACAGCTCTGAGGAATGGAATGGAGCAGCCTGTACAGCGAGGAAAAGCCAGTGATGAGTCAGAGGCCAGGGGTCATGTTATCGTGCCAGCCCTCCAGAACTCAGTTGTGGTCTGGGATCGCAGCAGCAGTGCTCAGTGACTTAGGATGTTTCCCCTGCATCAGCCTCTCCAATGGTACCTCAACAGAGATGGTCATGCTTTTTCAAGGATCCGTACCTCCTCAATGAATGTACTCCCTTACATGTGGAATTTGGCTTATTTGCAACTGGCAAGCCACTTTTCTTTTCTTCTTGCTTCCTTCCTCTTGTCTTCCAAGATTCACTTTTTAAAAAGTATATTGAGCACCAACTGCAGATTCTACACTCATCATATTAACTCAGAAAACATAATGGTGAGCATGACGACAGGGTTTCTGGTTCCTTGAAACTCCTAGTCTGGGGTGCGGGTGTGTGGGTGTGCATGTGTGCATGTGTGCACAGTGGGGATGAATAACGCAAACAGCATCTGCAATAGCCACCATATATGCTGATGCTGGTGAAGTGGAGGGTGCCTGGAGCACCTGACTTGGGATTGGAGGGGTCCTTCCTTCTACCTGTTTGTGCATCAAATTAGGAAAATGTGCTCCATGCTGGGGATCAGGTATGCAAAAGGCACAGACCCAGCCCTTGGTAGCTCAGTGTCTAGAGTTCACAGGTAACTGCTACACAATTGGTGCCATAGGATGCAGGGATGCAGGGATGCAGGGGGCAGAGGGACCAGCTGACAATTTGGTTGGCTGGTAGCTGAGCTCAGCAGAAATGCAGAAAAGCACTCAAAAAAAGTTGTATCAGGGACATAAAAATGAAGTCAGCTATACTTGGGAAAAAAAATCTCAAAAAACAAACTAAAATGGTTATCGTCAAGGTCGACAACAGTCTCTTTTCTGCTTTCGCTTAACTTCCTGGCATTTGAGTGGGTCTCCAAAACACTTTCTTCTCTTGGCTTCTAGGTCTTCATCCTCTGCTGCTTTCTTGCCAGATCACTGGCTATTATTCCCTTTCTAACTAACTCTAAATGTTGACACCTCCATTTTTC
Organism: Pteropus alecto; assembly: GCF_000325575.1. NCBI lineage: Eukaryota > Metazoa > Chordata > Mammalia > Chiroptera > Pteropodidae > Pteropus > Pteropus alecto. The sequence continues at coordinate 8,226,704 of NW_006494608.1, read as the reverse complement.
AATTATAACCATCAGCAAATTCTGTCAGCTACACTTCCAAAACGAGTCTCAAGTTTATCCTTTTCTTTTCATCTGCATGGCTATGCATTAGTCCCTATGAAGTCTCCCGGGATCCAACCAGCCAGAGTGATCTTTTAAAAATATAAACCAGATTATGTCTTTCCCTCAATAAGTACCCTCCAGGGTCTTCTCACCATGCCCCGAATAAAATCCAGTGTCTGGAGTCTGGCCTACAGGGCTCTGCATTTCGGTTCCCTACCTTCCTTCCTGAAGCCCTCATAAACCTCACCTGCTGTGCTCTCTGCTGGGACACTCCTGTGCTCGCTCTTCATATGGCTTGATCTGGACTGAGCATTTTTGTATACGTTATTTAACACACCAGAACGTAGGTTTCAAGAAGCCAAGCCCCTCCCTGTCTTGTTCATCCCTGTATTTGTAGCACTAGAACAATGCTTGGCATAGAGTAGGTGCTCAATAAATATTTTTCAAATAAATGAACGAATCAAAGCTATGTGACTTGAAGAAGGTAATCTAAGAGATTCAGCCTTCAAGAAATAGGCTTTGATGAGATTATGAGCAGAAGTTTATTTTCAATTAAAGTTGAATCTTAAGGTTATGAAGATCCTATTTATCTATCTCCAAATTTGAACAAAACCATTCAATCTGCTATTTATTTATTTATAACATTTCTACTTAATTCGCAGAAACATGCAAAAAAGGGAATTTCACTGAATTTAAAGGAAATCACCTACTGTTTGCAGGTCTCACGGTCTGCTCATTTGTTAGAGATAAACAAGAAACTACAGGCAGAACTGATAGTGGTGTCTACTCCACCTCTTCTACATATTTCCTTCTTTTTACTTTTTGATATTTAAAGTTCTCTTTAAAATGCTGTGGCTAAGGCTCTAAACACATTCATTATAACCAATTTATTGCTTTCTTCCTCCTTCCCTCAAAATTGTGCTCAAGTTCATCACCTATGCCAATAAGTAGATAGGATCAGTGGTGTAGCTTAGAAAGGCGAGAAAGAGACAGGGAGCTCCGCTGCCCCCAGGCCCCTGTCCTTTAGTCTCCAGCGTCCTACAGGGGACAAAAATGACCATTCTGTATCAAAGTGTAGTCAAGATGTTACAGGGAGTTTGAGGTCCAAACATTCTCCCAGCATAGTGGTCCCAGACATAGGTTGACTCCAGAATCCTGGTTCTGCCTGACCTTGGGCAAATTTCTTAAATCCTCTGAGTCTTTCTTTCCTTGGGTGTGAGATGGGGATCATACGACCACAGCTCCTTAGGGTGGTGACAGGGTTAAGAAACACATTAAAAAGCTTAGCTCATATAAGGGCTCAATTAGTGTAATTCGCTTTATTGTTATTGTTGTTATTGTTATTTTGTCTTCCATTAGTAGAGTAAAAAGAAAAGCCAGGGTTTGAAACCAGGTCAGCCTGCTATGTTTTAGAGCCAGCATTAACTCTAATTTGAGCAGTAGCAAGTTCAAAATATAAGAATTTGAAGTGGAGCAAACCATGGCCCTTCGTTGTAGATTCTCTGTTGTAATGCTTGATTTAAGGTCTAACCATTTTCTAATCAGTCGATTTGTCATTTATTTTATTTTATTATTTTTCTATTTTTCCCCCCTCGTTAACTCCTCTCTGCCTCCCCTAATTCCACCCCTGACCTATGGATGTTGCCATTTACCCTTAAAGTACTGGATCTCTGAAGGCGGGGGCGTCTCCTCCCACACGCAGCGTGTACCCAGGGTCTGGCCCGTGGCTCTACCTGGGGCGCGAACCCACAACCTTCTGCGTGTAAAGCAGACGTGCTAACCACTACACTAGGGAGCCGCCCCAGTTTGGCATTTCTTTCCTTAGGATTTATTATAGAGATTTCCTTAGGACCTGCATTTTACCAGGGACGTTGGAAAGATGAAAGAAGAAACAACGGCAGATATCGTTTCTGATCATGAGGAGCCCAAAAGGCATATCATTCCAGGAGTAAATTCTGGATTGGAGATACATTCATCAAACTACAGTGAAAAAAGAATCCTACTAACAAAATAAAGTTTGCACAGACTCACATGCTTTTGCCAAATCTTATTAATTAATACTGTCAGACTAGACAAAGAATATGTTTGATTAAACCATTTTCCTTTAATTATTTTATACTTTTCTGGTGTAAATAATCTAGTCTCATAAAAGCCAACAATAGCAACAACAGTATTTCAATCTCAAAAAACCAATTCAACTCAATTGACCAAAAAAATCCAAGCCCTGCACTGTGGCAATCAGCACCTTCAGAAAAAAAGTTCTGCAGGCTAATTAGCCAGTGATGATCCCCAGGAAGCCGGGGGTACTGACATTGGGAGGGACTGACTTTCTGCAGGGCTCAGAAGCACAAATGGTTTGGTTCTTTTTTCAAGTAGAGGTCACCTGGAGATAGATAAAATAAAAAGAACAATTGCAGAAAACCCTGGAACCTCATTAATGAGGCTCCCATGTGTAGCACTGCTGGGCTATGCTGCTCCCGGTACCCAACCAATATCGGCATCTGGATGTGCATGGAAGGAATGGAGGTGCCAGCCTCCAGGAGCAAGTTGCTGTCACTCATTTATTTTGTGGCTCAGTCTCTCTGCTTTAGCTCACAGTTCATTAAATTCTACTGCATCACCATCAACATACAAAACAGCTACTTGAAGGGCATTCAAAAATATAATCAGAAAAGGGAATAAAAAGCCCTCTCTGAGAAAGAGGAAAAAAATATTAATCCTCTCTTGTCTATTGAATGACATCTAGGTTCTAATACATTTTTTTTAAGTAGCAGTGACATCCAAGGATTATCTCCGTCTGATGGATGGGGTGCAGGGCTGTATGTTTCTCTGCTTGGAGGGTGAGTACCAAATGTGGCTGAAAAATTCTGAAGGATCTGTGTATATGTATGTATTATTTCTTTTGCTTTTTTGATTTTGAGGTGGGAAGGACAGCATCACGCAGGCTTCGGTAAGATATCTTGTTTTATGCTTTGCTTCTGACTGTGATGGGGAATTATCCTGATGACCACCATCTCTGTGAAAGCTGAAATAGTAAATTTCCTACATGTTGCCACGTGACTCCACAGAAATTACTTCTGAGCTTAGTGCACGTGCACACACACACATTTTAACTCGGAGAAAAATTTTAAATATAGAAAAGCACAGAATATGATATGACAAGTGTGCGTGTGGGATGTTATGTTTTACAGCAGTGTGTTTCAACTGGGGGTGACTTTGTCCCCTAGGGCAGGGGTCCCCAACCCCTGGGCCACAGACCTATACCACCAGTCCATGGCCTGTTAGAAACAGGGCCTCACAGCAGGAGGTGAGCGGCGGGCAGGCGAGCAAGGGAAGCTTCATCTGTATTTGCAGCCGATCCCCAGCACTAGCATCACCGCCTCAGCTCCACCTCAGATCATCAGGCATTAGATTGTCATAGGAGCACCGGTCTCTGGTGCCAAAGAGGTTGGGGGCCGCTGCCCTAGGGAACATTGACAAAGCCTGGAGACCGTTTTGGTTGTCATGACTGGGGTTGGGAACTGCTACTGGCATCTACTGGATAGGGGCCAGGGAAGCTGTTCAGTGTCCCACAGTGCACGGGGCAGCCCCAGAACAGAATCATTCAGCCCAAATGTCAATAGTGCCGCTGTCGAGAAACCCTGCTTCACAGCATTACGTAATTATGTTAGGAGGTAAGGACAGAAAAAATCGTACTCCTTTCATTTAGGCAAATCATACAACTTCATAAATGCTGAATCCAATTACGAAATTACAACTTGGATTCACCTCTTATTTTTCTCTTCAACTATAATATTCCAAATTGATTAAAACTATGCAACTACTAAAAGTAATAAAAATATTTTTTTTCCATTGTAGGGAACTTGCACCTCCTTGTTTGGAGCTTATATACTTGCCTGTGCACACAGACAGGAGCAGTACACACATGCATGCACACGTGCACACACCAAACATGCAGAGGATTCTTTTTGGAAGAAATGGCAACAACACTCTCTAGGCTGTTGGGACCTACCACAGCACTAACACGAGAGGCAGGGTCACACATGGCACCCTCCCACTCCACAGCAATCACAAGGGAAAACCCTTTGGACAAGGTTTCATTATAAATCTCTGTAGCTCATCACTTGGTTAACAATAGCTTAACTTTTTCTTTTTAAAGCAAATTTTGTTTCACTTTTATGTGAAGTATTTTCCATTTATGAATTCCTTTAATCATCACAACAATCTTATGAGAAAAACCACTATCCCCATTTTAAAAATAAGGAAATTGAAGCACAGAGAGGCAAAGCAACCTGCCCAAGGTCACACAAAAAATAAGCTGTAGAGCCGGAACTTGAATCTAAGCTACTGACCCCAGAGAGGCTATTCCCAATCATGAGGCTCTCACATCAAGTCAGTGCATCAGGTCACATATTGGCTGGACAGCTAGGAGGGATGGGGTGCCTGCTGAGTAGGATCAGGACTCTCGAGGTAGAGCTTTTTGCTTGTTTCCCCCTTTCTTCGGCCATCCCTAAATAACCTCATCAACTCACCTAAGGGACTTTAGAAACAAACCAATCCCTTAAAACCCTGGGAAGAGGTTTTTACAAAGCACCTAAAGGGCTCTTGCACAGATGTAGGAACCAGACTCAAGGGGGTCAGCACAGGGGTGGGAGCACAGAGGGTAGTCCCCAGAGGGCCTCCACCCCATGCCAAGCAGAGGGTCTCTCGGACTTTAATTATTATTATTATTTTTACCTCTGGGACACCAGCGTGGGGCAGAAGT
>NW_006494608.1:8187986-8221872 GCF_000325575.1 Pteropus alecto | reverse complement strand
GACCTCACATGACTCCTGTACGGCAAGGTGGCCAGAGCTGGACAGACCTTGCAGGGACCCCAGAGAGATTCTGGGAGCTTCAAGGCAGTTTTCAAAGGAGCTTATGTTGGGCCTAATGTGAATGTAAACCAAGTTTACAAAACCAGATCCTCGGGACTCCTGGCAATATGATCATTTTCAGGCCGACAAGCCTTGCCTCTAAGAGTGTGGGAAGCAGAAGATGAATCACAGGCCACAGTCCGTAGGCTGACCTCAACGTGCACGTCCCCTGAGACGGGGCAAGAAACGAAGACAGGAAGCACTTGACTGAATTGGTTTTCTCATTTTTCATAAGAAACATTCAACTTAATAAAAAATAGCCACACTTTATTGACAATAATAGCTACCTTTTCTTTATTTCCTTACCATGTGCCAGATAACTATTTTATCTGTTTCTCCTGGTAACTCTGCAACGCAAGAACAATCACCTTCATTTCGGAGGAAAATGAGGCTCAGGAAGGTCAATTAGCCCAAGGTTGCACAGTTAGTAAGTGTTTTAGTTGAGATTCTAACCTGGGTCTGTTTGATTCTGAAATTCACGATTTTTCTACCATGGCTTTTTTCACATTACCACCAACCGCAAAAGTCCCCAGAACCAACTGCCTAAACACACACACACACACACACACACACACACACACACACACACAGACACACACACACACACACTTTTTAAACTTAAAAAGATAAAAAGAGCAGGACAGCAAGATCTCGAGTGCTGCCATGTACCCATCTCTCTGTATATGCAGTGATCCTTAAAATCCAGGTGCCAAATCACAGGTGCTGAGAATAAGCAAGTTTCTAAGAAGACACATAGTCCATTCTTCTGTCATTTAATAATAAGGTGACAAGTCCAGGGTCTCAGGGCTGAGCAGGGATTTGGCCCCAGCTGTGCTGGCCCCTGGGCAGTGTCCCTCCCACTGTACCACAACTTTGCTTCCCAGGGTCGTGGCCGGTGATGATGAACTCAGTTCTGGGTGCTGGGAATACAGACTTGAAAAGACCATCCCTGGTCCTAAAAGGATCCTAGAAGCTGGAAGATGTGTTGAGATAGTCCACAGATAACTGAAGTGTGTGGCAGAAGGTGGGACGTGGCACAGGAGGGCACAGTTCTATGGGATGAATCAAATCCAGCTGGGGCAATGGGGAAGACACCATGGGGAGAAGTGGGGAGGAAATGATGCCATGCTCTGGGTGTCTTTGCAGGAAGGTACCTCGCACCAGTCATTCTGTACCAGTAACCCCATGGGGCAGGCAAAGTACCCGTTTTACAGACAAGATGGAGAGATAAGAGGTGACCTACCCACGGGGTTAATGTAGATTCATGTGAATTGCTTTTTTTAAAAAAATCTCTAAAGCCTATTACAACAAACTTCAAATGCTGTTCTCTGGAGCCCTGGTGTGTTGCGAGGTGAGGAGTAGGCCAGGTAGGTGGGGCTCAAGTATCCATCCCAAGCTCAACACTAGTGGCTCTGCTTTCTATACAAATTTGTAGATTCGGGTTCTACATGTGAATTCATTGGGGAAAAAAGCTCTGTTGCTAACAAAATCAAGTTTGAAGCCCTGTTCTATGCAAGATGTGCCACCTGGCAGGTAAATGAGTCAGGCCTTGAAGTTTAGGCAGGGCAGGGAGGGCATGTTGTCCATATAGAGAGGCAGTGAGGGACAGCAACTGCAAGCAGGCTAAGCATGCACTTCCCTCATCTTGGAGAGATGCTGCCTGTGTTGGAAATCAGGCTCCTATCCTTGAAACCTTGGGCGAGGCATTCCTAAGCCTTAGCTTCCTCAAGTTCAAAATGTCCCGGGATCATATTGGTTCTATTCTGTAGGGCCGTTGAGAAGATTACTTGCTCAGAGATGTGGATAGCACTTAGCACAGTGCCTGGCACTTAGGACAGTGGTACTCTTAGTAACTTGTTAAAAATAGTATGGCTAGTTATAAGAGGTAACACAGAAAAAAAAAAAAAAAAGGAATATCATGCTACTATAGGAGGAATTCTTAGAAAAACTAAGAAATTCTGACTGTCCTCAAAGAGTTGCTATGGTTCTGAGCTCTGCCTCGCATTCTCCTGGCCTTGATAAATATGGGCTGTGCATCAAGGAGACTCACATCTGAAAGATGAGGTGTCCTCAATGCTGCTTGTCAGCTGGTTTAGCAAGAAGCTTAATGGAGACTGGGCTTCAGGTGATGAGATCAGTAACCCAAACCTCCAAACTAATTTACTGCCATCGCTCAGAGCAGATGCCACAAAACCATTGGCTCTCCCCCTAAGTTTGATTTGGCTCTTGACCCCAAAGGCCTAGGACAGAGGAAGGCATGTGTATCAGTCAAGCCAAGCCCTAGGGGCCTCCTTCCCTGGTTAGAGGGGCCTGGCCTTGGGCAGAATTCTGCGGGGCACAGTGTGGTCTCAAGTCATCTCAGGTTCCTTCCTCTGAAGACTCTGTCGGTGAATTAAGTTCCCAGTGAAAGTTTTAATGGCTTATAGGATTTTCGTCTGCCTTACTCGCTGCTGTATCGAAGTGCCCAGAATGCCAGCTCATCCCTGTGAATGAATGCATGATGATCCCATTCAGGGTGATCTAGCCTCTGCATCTTCATGAGACACACAGAAGCAACTGGCCACGGAGCTCACCGACCAATGAGCTGTTTGGGGTTTCCTCTCCACTGCTCTGCTCCCGATTCCCCCACCTGTAACCTCAGCTAGTAGCACCTGGCCTTCGACAGTTTCCCTTTGGAAAGGTTTCACCTTTTCTCTCTTCCCAAGGAAAGGAAGGTCATTTGCTACACAGCACTGAACAAGAAGGTCAGCTCGTGCAAAGCACACGACTTACTCTTCTATTGCTCACTCTTCCAGACACAAAAATGTTAGAGCTACAAGTGCCCATGGAAGTCACTCCTTATGGAAGAGACAAGAAAACCAAAGTCTCGAGGCATTAAGCAAGTAGCCCAAGGTCACAGAGATGGCTGCAGGGAGGGGCAGGAGACTTAGCCTCTAAATAGAGCTCTTTGTAGAACACTTTTAGGGGCCTCTCTCTGCCTCTGCAGGTCAGAAAGTCTTAGAAAGTACCCCTAAAACCTGGGTTTTCTTTCTACATATTGTAAACATAAAATATACCTACAATATGTACATAGATACAATTTTTATATATGTATGTAGATATGTACATATCTACATATTCATAAATAATATTAGGATATATAAAAACCACAGCCGTCCTTTGGTATTTATGGTGGTTGGCCCCTGGGTGCCCTGCAGCCAAAGTCCACAGGTCCTCAAGTCCCTCATCTGAAATGGCGCAGAACAATGCATACAGTCAGCCATCCATGTCTGCGGAATCCCAACCGTGGACTGAAATATGTGTTTTTGACCTGTGGTTGGTTGACTATGTGGTTGGTTGAGTTTACAGATTTGAAACCTGTGGATACGGAGAGCTGACTGTATAGTTATTGGGAAAAAACCCCTTATAAGTAGATGCACACAGTTCAAATACGTGTTGTTCGAGGGTCAACTGAATTTTACAGACCCAGATATATTTGCTGAAGAGCTTACATAAGCTCGACTTTCTTTATTTTACATCTATTATTACAGAATAGTGATAACTGAAAGGGTGGGAAAAAATTAGAAATTCTGAGTGTGAGAAAGGGGTAAAATGTAGTTTGTAAAAGCATACTCAATATTAAAATTGCTTCGATTTTTTAAGGCACAACATTTAATATCCTTTGAAATTTAACAGTAAAGGAATGCATTTAGATTTTATGTTCATCAAAAGGAAGTTTAGCTTAAATGAAAAGATTGGGAAATATTGTTCTGGAACTCACAGCATATCCCACAGCTTTGGAAATCGTCTGGTCCAATGCCCCTTTAAGGATAAGGAAACTTCTACCCAGAGAGGTTAAGTAACTTCCTATCTCAGGTGAGTAGCTATTTATTCGTTCCTGAGGGGAGGGGACAGTGTGGATTTTGTTATGTGTTCATGGCACCTGAGTTGAAGGGGAGTCCAGGGTTTGCTGTTGACCAGCTGAAAGGAATTTATTAGACCAAGGATATAAAAATACAGAGGGACAGCGAGGTCCCAAACACACCTGGATTTTTTTTTTAGCAAGGAGGATTCTTGGAAAAGGAAAAGCTGAACCTGAGGCTTTATATACAACGCATTTCCTCGGGGTAGCACCCCAAAGGCCTCCACATGGGGCTACCCTTGGTCCCGCCCCTCCTTCGTGTGGGTCCCAGGAGGCTCTGTATGGTCCTCTCTTTCAGGAGAACAAAACGTCAGGCTGCAGGAGCGATTCCTCTCACCACCTCTCTCCTTTCCCTCTTTGTCACCTCAGCGGCCACTGAAAGGTTGGGCGGATGGTTTCAGTCCAGTCCCATCTACTTAAACAAGTTGTAGGTTTTCTCTCATTTGTTCTGACAGGGCTGAGCATTTCAGCAGAAAAACTACGGCTCCTAAAATAGTTACCCTGTGAACAGAGGCAGAGGCCCAGGAAGGATTTGCCCGCAGCCTTGGGCTAAGACAGACACGGGGCCAGACCCCGGACAGGAGCCAAAGGGGCCGTGATGCTCCGCGAGCGGCGGCCGCCGGGCGCAGGAGTCCACTTACCGCAGTGCGACTGGAAAACCTGTGGCTTGACGACCTGATTACAGGCACTGCACACTACGAGATAGAAGTCGTCATGTGCTGGATAATGGCCAAATAAGTGCATATCTGTGGGGGAAATGAAAACAGGTTTTTTTTGAAAAAGCAATTAAGTCTCAGAAGGTGTATAGCTTCCTCTTGAAATTTCCTCAAGGACAGTTTTTCAAACAAGACCCGCAGAAAGGCAATAATCTCCACTAAAGGGAACGCGGTCTATCATCACGCTGCTCCCCAACTCTCAGAGAAGCAATTGCCTCAGAGAATCCCTCCTCACTTCACCCTCGTAAATGGACTCCTGCTACGGCTGGTTTAGTGGGCGGTGGGGGTGCCGCCTTGAGTTGCGTGCTGAGGGAAACCGGCCTCTTCTGAGAGATGCAAGTGTTAGCTGGAACTCAATGAGGCACATATTATTTTAGGATGAGGGGGCTCCCCCAAGCCCCTCCTGACTTAAGCAGAGGTCTCTCAGGTGAGTGTGGGGGTGAGGGGGCCTGGGGGAAAGAAAGAGGAGTCTTCCTGGCTTCAGCAGTTACCTGTTTCCCCATCACCTGAGGGAGACCCCAAGGTGAAAGGAAGCCTCAAAACAAGTGACTTGTTTGCTGCCATCGTTACCCGTGTTCATCTGACTAGTATTTATCAAGTGCCCAGGCACCATACTAGATGCCAGGGATAACTGGCGAAAAAGAACAAGGGCTCTGCTCTATTGGAGCTTACAGTAGCAGAAGAAGGAAACATTAAATAATCACACAACTCATCATTTGGTTTTAATTGTGGTGCCTGCTGAGGAGACATGCAGGGTTCCATGAGAGCATGTGGACCTAACTTCATTTGAGGCATTGGAGAGACTTCCCCGAGGAGGGGCCATTTCAGCTGAGACTGCAGGAGAAGTGGGGGTTAGATCAACAAAGGGCCAAGGAATGGAGAGGAAAGTTCCAGGTCTGCCGAGGAAGGAGGTTCTGTGTGTTGGAGAAACCTCTTGGCTGGAAGCCAAGAACAGGGAGTGAGATCCGGAGATGTAAGCCTTGCAGACCAATGTAATAGTTTTAAACCTGATTTTCAGAACAATAGGAGCTTACTGAAGGTTTTTAAACAAAGAAATGATCGGCTCAGATCAGTTATGTGATCTAGGAGATATGAACATCTATGTCCACACAAAAACCCGTACATGCATGTTCATAGCAGCATTATTCATTATAGCCAAAAAGTGGAAACAACCCAGATATCCATCAACTGGTGAATGAATAAACAAAATCTGGCATACCCAGACAATGGAATAACTATTCAGCCACGAAAAGGAATGAAGTACTAATACTTGCTATAACATGGGTGACTCTTGAAAACATTATGCTAAGTGAAAGTAGCCAGACACAAAAGGCCACCTATTGTATTATTCCATTTATACGACATGTCCAGAATAGACAAAAACTAGGTTAGTGTTTGCGTTGGGCTAGGGGACTTAGAGGGAATTGGGGAGTGACTGCTAAAGGGTACAGGGTTTCTTTTGGGGATGACAGAAATGTTCTAAGATTGATGGTGGTGATGGTCGCACATGCTGTGAATATACTACAAACCACTAAATACGTATACTTTAAATGGGTGAACTATGAAATATGTAAATAAAAGTCAAAAAAAAGGAGAGAGATCAGTTCTGAGGAAACCGGTGGCCACATCTCCTTGTGCACTACTGGGTGCAGGCAGAGCCCTGGGGGGCACCTGGGCCTGTCTCTTCTTAGCCCATTGGCTCTACAGACACTTCAGCTCTGAGAGCAGGGTGCTCAAAACCACTGGGAGTGACGGAGGAATTAAGATCATGTATGCATAAAAATGTTTTCTGTCACAACTCCTCTGAACTTCTTATCCCCAAACCCCTAAGTCCTCATTTTATAGACTCGATCCATGTCTTTAATGAAAACCACCAAACACACAATGGCCTCGCTGCAGTGCTAGGTCATGATATGGATGGAGATGGCTCATTTATAACCAAACAAATGCTTTAATGGAGGCACACAGGGCTCTGTGTTCTGTACTCAGAGCAGCCCTGCTTCTTAGAGGGAGGCAGAATTGACACATGTGTCATACGCAGGAGCTGAGACATCCACTGCCCTGGAGGAGGTATGTGATTAGAAGGGTGACACGGCTCCCATTGCAGGGTCCTCCTCAGGTTTTAGGTGCGTGAGGACGCAGCTCACCCCTACCATGTGTGACGGGGCAGGGCTGGGGACTAGGGCCCACTGAGTTTCTAATTAGTCAGTGGCCCTGGGCCTGGCCTGTTATTTCCCCTCTCTAGGACTTGCCCCTATTTCAACTTTTGACTAAGACTGGTTACTAGAGGGGAGCATTCTTAGTCAGTGCCTGGTGGGCGGAGAGGCCTGTGGAAAGAGAGGCCGTGAGAGAACCCAGCTGTGACAAGAGTCCTGAAGGGTGAGGAGGCCCCGGCTGGACCCACCCAATCTGTCCAGGGCTCCAGTTCAGAGCTTCACAGCATGAGAGGATGTCTCGTGCTCCTTAACTGCCGATACCACTTCTGTTTTACTTTTTATTTTCAGGTAATTTCTATAATATACATTCTTTTTTTTTTTTTTTTTTTTTTTTTTTTTTTTTTTTTTTTTTTTTTTTTTTTTTTTTTTTTTTTAAATAAAAGGATCCACGTTATTTGAAGATACATTTGAAAAATACAGAAAAGCCAGAAAATTAAAAAAAAAAAAAAAATCACTGGCAACCTTTATCAACACTTTGCATCTCATTTAGATGCAGTCACATTTTATATCTAGGAACATGTGAAACCAGGAGTTGGAGAGGGCTAAGATACTTATTTATTCAACAAACATTTACGGAGCTGCCCTTACATCCTTTCTGAAATAGGTCAAGCTATAAAGGAATAAAAGAAATTCATTAGTTAAAATTAAACAAGCATTAACAAAAATTTCTTGAGCACCTACTCTGTGGTAGAAACTGTGCTGGAAGCTAACACCAGACACTGTAGGGTGTGGGGAATGTGTCTCTGTACCTTTGTTGTACTCCTCTGATGACCTTGGAGGCCTGCCAGGACTCCATTTGATATCCCATGGCTTCTGTATTCCTTCAGAAATCTGTAGAGCCTCCACCCCTCCCGCCCCAGTCACACACACACACACCTCTATGTCACGAGTTGAAGGTAAAGGTGAGGCTAGTCAGAGAACCACCTGGGGGTGTATTCTACTCCAGGCCCTTCACTCCACTGAGACTTTTCTTGATTTCCTTTAGGGTAGTTTCACCTTTCCACATACCTGCTCAGAGCATGTCTCCTATGGAAATCAAGAAGACCTGCTTGCTTGCTTGATTATTCCTCAGTGGGCCGACTTTAGAATCTCCTCTACAGGCTGCCCAGGTTCTGAGAGCCTGGCACATGGAGAGCAAGATAGCATATTTGGCTGCTTGGAAGACCACTGCTTCATGTGGCTAGGCAATCACAGTCAGCCCACACTTTGCTCAGGGATGAGGAGGAAGGACAGGGAGATTTGAAAACTAGTATATCCAGCATAATGCTAGGTATTCCATTAATTAATTCTCTCTCTCTCTCCATCACCCAAATAAAACATTCAGTGCACAGTTAAAAAATAAAAACTGGTGTGTTGAGGTGGGCTTGTACCAGCCAGTTGTGCATGTCTCTTCCTAACTCATTCCGTGATGTCATGGTGGTAGCTTGAAACCAGCCATCTAGGAGTATTTACACCATGGAAATGAGCAAACACTATAGATCAGGTCTTTTCTTTTGGAGAGCTGGTTGTTAAACATTTACCAGTGTACCACTGAATAAAAGTGAGAAAAAAGGGGAGAGTGAAACCACCTGTAATAACACCACCTAGGGATAAACCACTTCTGACATACTAATATACATCCTTCTAGACTGTTATATGATAACCTTATCTTAGTTAATCCTCATAATTAACCTACAAAGTTGGCATCATTTCCACTTTCTAAGCAAGGAAACTAAGGTAATTTGCTTGAGACTCCAGGGCAGCGATTTGTTACGTGGGATGAAATTCCAGGACGCTGACTCTAAAGCCAGCGTTTCCTCCTCACAATAGGCTGCTTCTTTCATAACAGAGCAGGAACCCATTTCACAGATGAAGGAACCAGTTTGGAAGGCTCGTCTGGATGAATAATGGCTGTGCCATGGCTCCCCGGAAGCCGCTGGCATGAGCACACGCCTGGGGTCAGGAGGGGTTTAGAGCGCAGTGTTCACTGCTGTGCAACCTGAGAAAAGGTGCCCAATCTTCCTGAGGGTCAGCTTCTTCATCTATAAAATGGGGTAACACCTCCTGCCTCATGGGGTTGCTGGAATGGCTCATAAAGGCTGCCTGGCCTTGTATTTTCTTCTACCAGACATTGGAGGGAGAGTGTGGACAAAGCTTTAATCAAGATCATCGCCCCTATTTTTAAAACCTAAGTAGTTCTCTCCAGTGGGAGAGGCCTGGCTCCAGGCAACACATTCTTTGACTCTCCCCGACGACCATTCCCAGCTGACTCCCTGGGAAGCCCGGGGGTCCTTCTGACATGCAGAATTTCCTGTGAGTGCATGTGCAAATTCATGCACATGTGTGGACAGATGAGCACTGAGAGCCATTGGCAGGGTTCTCTCTCTAGGCTGTAGTTGGATTCCAAGAAAACATACACAAAAATGAGACTTCGCACAGTTTCAAAAAGTGTTCAACCATCTCCCAAACAAAGCCTAACCTGTTTCGCCCCATTTTGTTTCTGCAAATGGATCAACTATAGATCAGATATGGGATAGCACCAACATGGCATTATCACAGAGGTGACCTTAGTCATCTTCCTGGCCTGATCATAGGTGCGGAGGGAGCAAACTCCATTAGCTCCATTTTGCAGATGAAGGAAACAGAGGTACACTTGCTTCTAGGTCAGCAGTTTTTGGGCTTTTGACCCCAAACTACTACACACACATATATACTTATCTATCTAGCCATCCGCCCATCCTTCTATCCATCCGCCAATCCACCCATCTGTCTATCCAACTATCTATCACCTATCACTCAAACACGTATGTTACACTCTGATATGTTTTGTTCTATTCATTTCTCTTTGTTTCACTCTATTCCATTTCATTAAAAAAATGCTCACTGAGATCTCTGAATTAATATCAGGACCTTTTAATGGGTCACAACTTAAAGACTGAAAAACACTTTTTAAGGCAATCCAGCAAGTCAGGGGCTAAGTTGAGCCTGAGAGTTAACTGGGGATTTATAGGTGTCTGAGCAGGTCTTCAGTTGTCACCTGGGAGTCTGACTCCATGAACTGAATCATTATTGTCAGTTGTATGCTAGAGCCCTCGGTACAGCTCATAAGAGCTGACTGTATCTCTTTCTAACTATGCATCCAGCAAGGCATGTTGGTAGCCTGAATCAGCCAAGGGGGGATGGTATTTACACCATGGCAATCGGCATCCACTACAAACAAGGGCTGCTTCTCTCGGAGAGCTGGTTGTTAAAACATCTACCAGCATACCACTGACTAACATCCACTATGGAATCACTTCCTTGGATCAATTTCCCTAGTTATAAAAATGGAGAAAATTATATTCATCATCTACCACACTGGGATGCAGAAAGCTATTGTGAACTTGGGAGAAAATTTATTTTATATTAATATAAAATTATAGTTATGGTATTATTAACCCAAGAATTTACACACAACAGAGCCACGTAAACATGTCGATCACTTTTTGTGTCAAATGAGCACAAAAAGGCTACAACTTGTTCACAATCTGGAAGCAGGAAGAGGGGTGGAGAATTAAGTTATCGGAATTTTTTCCAATGTCTGTCAAAGTAATGCTTACTTGTTAAGGGTTATTCATGGAGATTATTCACAGATTAGGCTCATGATATTAAGTAATGCTGCTTACGGACTTATCACACATAGATTATCAATGCTCTTGTTTAAAGCAGGCAGTCTTTCACTTTTCCTACTGGTGAAATTCTCATTTGTGGCAGAGTCAACTGTCAATTGCATTCATGTTATCAACTTAGTCTGGCATACTCAGCCTGCTTCCTGACAGTACCTGTGATTCCCAAAGGCCTTCATCTGGCTCTCACAGCCTCACCTCCCCTGAACACACCGCCAAACCTCCCATCACTCCTCTCCTCTCCCAGATGGCAGAGGAGGGAGGGAGGGGACAGGGCTCCGCTATGATGGAACAAGAGACAAAGTTGAGGACAACAAAATGGTTTCTATGAAAGTAAAATAACTGATTTCCTGTGTAGTTGGTTAACTGTTTCTTACGTCAATACTGAAAAAGAAATTGACAGAATAAGAGTAGCATTTTTTTCAAGATAAAAAGCTTTCTGAGGGGAACACTTTTGACAAAGTCATGTATATATAAACTTTAGTTTATATCCAGTATTCACTTTTTAAAAATGGTTTCAGTTAAGGAAAAGGCAGGGTTGCATCCCCAATTCACTATATATATATTTTTTTACATGAAACATCCATCCCCTAACTCTTTAATTTGAAAATATTTAAATCTACAGAAAAATTCAAATAGTACAACGAACACCTATACATCTTTTACTTAAATTCACCAATTATAAACATTTTGCCACATTTAATTGCTATAAGTGTGTTATGAATATACATAGTTTTATTAATATACACATATGAATATAGTTCTACATTTATACATATACTATACATAGTATATATTTAAACACACACACACACACACACACACACACACACACACACATATTTCTCTGAAGCATTTGAAAATGTTCCAGATACCATGATGCTTTACCCCTGAATATTCTGTATGTATCTCCTTAGGAATCAGGACATTTTCCTGTGTAACTCTATATTATCATGATGCTATACAGCATTATGTACATAATGTATTATGATACCTAAAATTAACAGTAATACCATACTCCAATTCACTATTTGTAAAGGACCTGTTTCTAAGACGGGAAGATGGCTGGTTTTGTGGGTTCAGAATCAAACTAGATGCTGTGCACTTTTGAATTTGCCCTTGGACTCCCTCCAAAGCTTGAGACTTTGACATTCTGAAGCGACAACTGGTGAGAACTCAAAAGATGAAGAACTTAAGAAAGAGTGAATAAGGTCTGATGTCTTCCTTTTCCAAGTGGGAGTGCCAAGTAATGCACAGGCTGCACAGAGAAGCTGCGAGAAGCAGACCGGACTTGAAGGCAGTGGAAGAGCTTATCAGTAATTGGTGATACCTATGCTGCTACAGAAAACCCCAGAGTGGGGAAAGAAAGCAAAACACAAAACTGCAAATTTTAGTTTCTTGAAAAACAAACAAACAAACAGAAAATGGCTTAGGTTTCCCCAAAAGTCTTTTCCAGGGTTGTGAAACCACTTTAGTTGCTGTAGGAATTACAAAAATGTCAAGGTAGCACACACTGTAATACTCTGGCATAACAACAATTTCATATAATTTAAAAATTATGCTTCCCTTTTTAACTGACTCTAAAAAACACTGTAATGGAAAAAAACTGAGATTGTATTTACGTAATTTCAACACACTAGGCCCTTTCCAGGAAGGTAAATGTGAGCCCTGCCTGAAATGTAAGCCTCTGCCCCTGGAGGGTGACTGGACACACAGACCTTGGTAGGACCTAAGGATGTGACAACCCTGTGATGACGGCCAGAGAGCTGGGTGCTACTGGACTTCCTTAGAAACTATCAGAAAGATGAGCTGGTGGCTGGCAGGAATTTTGATTTGTGGGCTTCCAATTACATAAATAGATCTGGGAAATTATTGAGAAGAACAGTCACTGTGGCTCAAGGACACACATGACTGCCTCAGAGCATTCAAACCCAGACACAGAGGGCACCTACAAAAATGACATGTGTCACATCAGGAGGAGCACCTCTCAGTTGGGAGAGGCTGGTCCTAAGAGCCTTCCTTTCCCCCATTAATCTTAATATGCTCATTATACAGTTTTTATTAATTCGTCTTTTCTCTCTCCTAGTGGAGTTTCCAGCTGCATTTTAATCGCTTATGTCAAATGGAAAGCTTGAGGGGATATAAAAAAAAAGTTTCTCCTTTGCTCTGACAGCGTGATTATATTTGTTCCCCATGCCCCAAATCTCCTTCAATTCAGAGAACAAAACAACTTGGGGTCTTCAAAGCAATGATCTCAGACCTGGCTCCTCCCACTTCCCCAGCAGAATGTTCTATTCCCCTCCAGGAAAATGCAAAAAAGGGGCAACTTTCCGTGTTTCAGATCTCTGAAAACCCAGGGCCTGACTAAGGGCTTCAAAAACAATGAAATCTTGAAACAAACTGAAACATGAGGACTAGAAAAGCAAGCAGCACAGTGAGGTCTACAGCATCAATAAGGGCAGGTGAAGGAGTG
Organism: Pteropus alecto; assembly: GCF_000325575.1. Taxonomy (NCBI): domain Eukaryota; kingdom Metazoa; phylum Chordata; class Mammalia; order Chiroptera; family Pteropodidae; genus Pteropus; species Pteropus alecto. The sequence continues at coordinate 8,208,823 of NW_006494608.1, read as the reverse complement.
TGTGCAGGTGGCAGGTGCTGAGCCTTTCTTCCTTTACAAACCAAGGACTAAAAAGGCCCCCAGCCTCCTCTTGCTGTGGCTGGGCTGGAAGGCACCTCCGTTGCAAGACTGGTGCCAGGAGCTGCATGAACCATCCCTTCGCGATCCTCAAGCCAGCCAACCCACAAACTCCATCTAACACACAGCCACACAAAATAGCTGAATCTCTTCTTCCTCAGAAGGACCTTTACAGACATGCATCCACAGTGTACTGAGGCAAAGAGGGGCTGTGGGGTATTCCCCAGGCCTTCAGCCCCTCTCACCAGCCTCTCCTCTGGCTTCCACTCAGAACTAGCCCAAGGGAGAAAGGAGGGATGCAGATGGATCCAGGAGGTGAATTTGGAACAAAAATTATGAGTCATGGGCCTTGTAAAATGCAGTACCTGAGAGCTGGACCCTGGAGTCAGGCAGCCTTGAATTCAAATCCTGACTCTGCCATCTGGCATGATAATCTCCTCTAAGCTTTTGTTTCTTCATCTGGAATTAAACAACATATTTATGAAGGGGCTGGCACACAGTAAAGATGGGAAAAATACAACGTATTGTTATTTATGGCTTTCTTCCTGTCTTTCTAGCTCCTCCATCCACTCTTCTGGGAACCCTTCTTTGACTAGAAGAGGCAGTCTCCCTCCCTCCCTCCCTCCCTCTGCCCACTCCCGGTACAGTGTGCCTTCAGCACATGATCAGTTCTCCTGCGGTAGCCTGGATATCAGTTTACACCTCCCTCACCAGACTCAATCTTCCTGAAGACAGAAAGCACAGCTTACACCCTTCATAGCTCCGCAGCCGACCAGTCTGGCACATGGTAGCTGCTTAATAATAAATGTTAAGTTAACTAGGCTGAAGGTCCCAGTAAGTTGATTTACTTTTCCTCCTCCTTAATTTTCTCTTCTCTCAAAATGGGGAAGTTGGAAATGATAATAAATTGCCCTAATATCCGTGTTGCTATCTAAAATTACAAGGTCGAGAACCATGTCTGTTTATTCATTCCTGGAGCTCCTTGGAAGACAAGGGCTCTGTGAAGCTGAGGAGGAGGCAGTTCTAGGTGCCCCATCTTGGTGAAGAAGTGGTTAATTCCTGCTCCTGCCATGATAAGCTCACAAGCCCCTTCCTCCTCTGGCAAACGTGGCTATTCACCACCCCACCCAGGGATGGCCTCTTGGAGAAAGTTTTTGGGGTGGGCTTAGGGGTGTTTTCTGGGTGTTCCCTCTGGTCATTTTCTATTTCCTCACTCTGGGGCTGCAAGGTGTCATACATCAAGACAGTGAGTGCTCTAGGGCCTGGAAGATCTAGGTTTCTCCCACTCTTCCTGTTTCAGCTCTGTCCTGTCCCACAGTGGACCAGTATATCAGCCAGGCTCAGCCCAGGGCACATTGAGTGATCTAATTCCAACCTGGCAGAGAATCTGACTGGCTGGCCCCGGTAGCCAAGAGAATCGTTTTACAAAGAACTCCCCTTTGCCTATGCCTGGCTTAGGCAATAGTGCCAACAATTTGTCCCTAAAAATGTTCCCAGGATGTAAACTCAGCCCTGATTCTCTCTCTTAAGCTGCTTTAGGACACCCAGGCTCCTCCTTGCAAGTCATACACATCCTTGTCCATCATTCTAGCCAGGTGGCTTCTGCCTGACATCCCCACCTCTGGCCCTTAGGACAGATGAGGAACATATAACCACTGTGGCGGGTTGCTGAGTCCTGATAAGGTATCCTGGCTAAAGCTATTCCTACAGCAAGGGTTGCTAGGGCTTAGAAATCAGCTGCATTGACAGGACAGCCCCCTCACCAAGTCAGCCCCAGTGCCTTAGGCACAGCCAGGACAAAGTTTTGTGTAGAGAACAATAATGGGTACAGGATATTCAACCAAAGGCCTGTATTTAAAAATTGCATAGTTCACTGTGACTCAGAGAGAGAAGAAAAACATCAGTCTATTGGGGGAATTTCTCGTCCCTTCCTCCGGCTTCATGCCTAGTAGCACTTAAAGAGCAGATAAGTAGTTGGGACTATGAATCACCAGACAGAGTCATCACCAGACTGCCTTTCTTCTCAGGTTCTCTCACTGGATTATTTGAATGTTTAAATGTTCACTTAATTCTTTATGCTCACATTACCTTCAACTTGAAGACTATAGTTTAGATAATACAGTTTTCACATCACTAGGCCTTCCTGGGCATTTCTTTCTCAACTCTCCTTCAGTAGGCCTTGTGTTGTTTCTCTATAATAGGCTTTTCCTACCTGCAGCCTCCTGGGTCTGCATGAGGCCAATCTCCTGTTGATTCTGCGGTGACTCCTCCCACTTCCATTCTGGGTCCTGGTTGGGTCTCCTGGTATACTCTGTGATGCCTTCCTTCTTTCTAACCCCACCCAAGAGAGATCTTTCTGAGATGAAGGTAGGTACCATATTTCAGGTAAGAGTGCAATGAGTTTGGGGAGGAGGAGGAGGTGATGACCCACATATGATGCTTTTCCTTATAAGAAATGTCATGACCAAAGAGAATTTTTGGACTGAACAGAACAGTGATATTAAGAACACCTGAAATGGGTCAAGGGGAATCAGTGGGACATTTCCTTTGGTGTCTTTTCATATAGGACAGTCCACTTTCCTGTTGTAGCAATCCGACTAGGTCTGGAGGATGGGTTAACTGGTCCTTTAGTTCCTTTCTGGCTCTTCAGTCATGATGACTGGTCCAACAGAGAGTGTGTCAGAAGAAGAATGAGCAAGGAAGAGGGGAGGGAGGGGAGGATACCACATCCATGTTACAAAAGAAATCCCTAGAAAAGGCAAACAGCACAAAATCTGAGTAGTTTATTCTTAAGAGGAGTTAGTGACGGCTCTCTGTCTGTCTCTATTTATCTATCATCTAATATATATGTATTTATCTTATCTATCTTATCTATCATCTACTTCTATCATCTCTACCAATTATTTTGACCTATTTTATATATCCTATCTATCAACTCATCTACCATCTATCAATATCTTTCATCTTTCCTTATTCTTCCTTCCTTCCTTCCTTCCTTCCTTCCTTCCTTCCTTCCTTCCTTCCTTCCTATCTATCTATCTATCCATCATCATCATTATCTATCTATCATCTATCTATCTATCAATCATCATCTATCATCTCTGTTTCTATCTTTTTACCTACCTTTATCATCTTTCTATCAGAGGAAGCATCACACTGTTGAGTACTGTGGTTCTGAGGTGAACTTAGCTCGGTCTCAACCTGTTTTATTACTACACCAAATGCTACATTTTAGGTGACAAAGTGATATAGCTTTACAAAAAATAAATAAAAATTTACAAAGAAGAAAAGAAGAAAAGAAACCTAGACAACAGCCAAAAATATTAGTTGGTGTTCAAGGGTTGTATTGTAAACTATGTGAGAGCATAGACCAAGCCTCAGGCATAGCTTCATCTTCCCCATCCCTAGCACAGTTCCATTTGTGCAGTAGGAGGTCAGCAGAAGTCTGAATCAAAGTTCTCCTTGTAGGCAACTGAACTCAGCCGTCTCTCTGAAATCCAAATAGACTTTAGGCTTAAAAAATGGCTGCTCTCAAGCATACCGAGAACTTGATGTCACCAACTTGCTTCTTGAGATTCATATGCCAAGAGGCTTTCATTCTGCTTTGATGAAAACAAGACCAGGAGCCCTAAATAAAGGAATGGGGTGCGGCTGGGGTACCAAGCTGTCTGTGGAAGTCTAACCATGTGTACTGAGGGCTTTCACAGCCCTGCTAAGACCAGGACAATGATGAAAGAAGCACTTCTCATTAGGCCTTCTTGCACCATTTAGAGATTTTAATTTAGAAATAGACTAGAGAGGCCAAGTGGCCTCTACCACAGAGATGTTCCACCTGTCCCAACTCAGCAGTCTGGGAGAGACTTCTTGGATGACATGTTGCCAGATGATGCTGAAAGCAGGGTCTATGAAGAAGCCCTCCAGAAGTACCTCATGAACGTGAGGAATGTGACATGTTAAAAGGCATGAGCAGAGGCTTTCATGAGACAGTATAATGGCAGAACCCAGCTATCAAGTTATTGCTAGTGATGCCATCCAGAACATGCAGTAGAGACCACAGCGTAAAGAAAATGCCCACCCCAGAAAGCATCCCCAACATTTCAGACATGCCAACCCCTGCTCTGCTGTGTAGGGCTTTCATTAACACTTTGGTTGCAGATTCAGGGATGAAGAAGAGGTATGCACTCGCGATTTGTGACTATGGCTAGGAACAACGGGTGGTTCCAGTGCCTGGGAGTCTTGATGAGCCGCATGGCAGTGGTAAGCTGATTCCTATTCAGAGGGTCTAGGGCAAGAGACCCTGGATCCTGCAGCACTTGCCAGTGGCTCTGAGTGCAAAGCAGAGTTGGCTCTGATTGTGGTTTATCTGTAACTGACAAAGAGACTGTGGCATTTCTTTTTCCCACAGGCCATTTGTCAAGGCTATGGAGCCCTGCATGCGTCCTTTGAGATTACGATGATCACCCAAACGATGCTACCACAAGCTCAGAGGTAAATGTGCCATTTCGTTTTGTCACAAGATGCATCCACTTGGCACAGCCAGAGGGCAGTGGCAAGAACTGCTTAATGTCCCTGGGAATCAGTGTCCAAAGCACTCAAGCCATTGGGACAGCCAGACTGCAGGAAGTGGCTGACAGATATCCCAGGCATTCCCTGAGGAATGGGGTGCTCACAGGGAAGCCAGGGCCACTCTAGCTGGACCTGTCATTGCACCAATGCTCGTGAAGGACAGAAACGTACTCTTGCTCTAAGAAAACAAAAAGAAGCGCTTGAGCATCTCATCACATCCAGAGTCCTCAAACCGGTGACACACACCTGGCAACTGCTCTGATGGGCTCGTGGTTAAAGCTGGAGCCTTGTGAGCACAGAGGCCCAGGAAGAAAATAAATCCACCATAGAGAGGATTACAGAAAGCTGTTTTAAGGTAATGGAAAATAGGATCGATCAGCTGGAGGAGAAAAATCACAGTGTCTCTAATGACAAATCAAGCATGAAGCTAGCCCAAGGAGAAAAGGTAGACTCTCAGCGATGTTCATGGGGCTCTGAGATCTGGCCATACCCCTGAGCCCCAGGTTCAGCTTCCACCATGTCCTCCCCCACCGCTGCCCCTTCCTTACCCTCCTTCCACACTCACCAAAATTTCCCATGTCCTCCAGGCCAGCTCTAGCGCCACCTCCTCTGGAAAGCCCTCTTTGATTCCCAAAGAGATGACCCTTTCTCTGTATTTACATAGTCCTCTGCATTTACTTCTGCACTTAGCTCACTCTGTCTGGTGTTTACAGATATTGGTGGATATGCTTGTCTTCCTCATTTGTACACTAATGTTTTACATAAGAATTCAGACATTAAACAGTCAAAATTAAGAGTGCCAGAAACATGCTCAAATGTTTAAAAGAGTGCCAATGCATCAAAGCTGCCTTGCTTTAGACTAAAAACCAGCCAGACTTACCTGTGAGGTACTGGAGTTAGTAACAAATTTCCACTCTGCCTTTAGCTGGCTGTGCAACACTGGGGAAGCCCCAGAACCTCTCTGAATCTACTTTTCCTCTGCTGGAAAACAGCAGTCAGACTTTCCCCATAAGGTTGCTGCAAGGATTAAATGAGATCACTTATGCCAGTGGCAGCATCTTATAGGCACTCCATTAAATGCCCATGAAACCGAGCTGAACTTTAGCATGAGCTAGCTAAGGCAAAAGACAAAGACTCTCTGAGAAACACTATTTTACAGAGGCAGCTCAGTGTCGTGCTTAGAAAGAAGATACTGGAGTCAGAGTGCCTGGATCTGAATCCTGGCACCATCTCTTTGGGAAATTTCTCTGGGCTCCAGTTTCCTCATCTGCAAAATGGGGATGGTAAAAATAGGGTAGCTGTCAGGATGAGACTGGGGTAACACACGTTTGATGTTTGGTGTTTGGGAAGCTCTCAATAAATGTTAGCTATTATTGTGATTTAGAATCAGATTTTGCATGGTGAGACTTTGAAAAAACAACCCTGTTTCACTGGAGCAAAACAGTGAGTGTTGAGAAAGCAATCATTATGTTAAAAGCCACCAGACCGTGAACTTTCAGTTTACCACTAGGTGAGTAAGCAGTAGATGAGAATTTCTCAAATTGTGAATTCTACCTGTAGTCTGGTGGCCAAATGTAGATGCCCGGACCTTATCCTGATCTATAAAATGAGATTCTCTGGGGGTGGAGTTCAGGAGGATCTATTTTTAACAAGTTCCTCAAGGGATGTGATAACCCCTAAAATTGTCTCATCACGGAAACTAACATGGAGACAGCTGGTTACGCAACACCCACTGACATCCCTGTGTTAGTGTGGCGATATGCAACCTCTTGCTGGTTAAAAGATTCTGTTAGCTGAGGGGAGGACTGTTCTGTACCCTGGCATGTGGTTCGGTGTGTCCCTCTTAGGTGTCTCTGCTTGTAAACTCTTTGGATCTATGGGTTAGGGACATAGTTCAGTGGTGAGCTGGATCCGACACGAACTGCTCACCAGAGCCGATTGTGTGCCTTTTTTCCCAACTCCACATTTAGCAACTTCACTTTGGTTATTCGAGATTCACCATGGTGAGAGTATTTACACCCTGGAAATCGGAGAAAACTTCAAATCAGGGCTTTTAAATTTGTTCAGAGAACCAGTATATCTTAGCATACCACTGGTTCTCATCCATAATAAGATTCTGGAACCCAACTCTATGGAACATGGTCCAGGGCACTATATTTAGGTCCTTGATGGTTTGTGGCCATTTAAAGCCTGGTTTCTGAAAATCTACCTAAAACTTGATGCTAGTGGTGTTCTGGTATTTTAATCCTCATGGCTTGGCTCAGGAGAAAACCTCCTTTGTGCTCTATGGTCATACCCTAAACCCCAGCACTGGGCTGGCCATCTGGCAAATCGCAGTCTTGATACCCAAGTGGAATGGAGTCAGGGTGCAGATTCAATTCCTTATCACCACTGGAAAAACAACCCCGTTCTCCTGAGGGCTGTCTGTGGCCTTCATACCTGCAGGAAACCAGTCGACAACGCTGGGCGGAGCAGCGGTTCTACAATAAATCACTCTTCATCCTGGAAGTGGGGTTCAGGTGCAGGGGTGGCCCAGCTAAGCTTCAGCCCCAATCCCCAGCCTTCTGTTCAGACATCCAAGCTGCCTTTCAAAAAGTGACCCATTAAGAGCAGTAAGCCCTGGTCAGCAGACACGGCTGGAGAGACACACACTTTTCCTTTGAATTCCTCCACTCAGCAGTCAGGTGAGTCAGGGAGAATTCAATCCAATTTCTCAGTAAATCCTACTATGCTCTGGAAAGACACGGTTTGAAAAATCTATTTTTGTGCTTTTATTTACTTAAGGTCTGCATGCCTGGGGAAGCTTTTTCATAGTGCCATGAAACTGCCTCTCACTTATCAGGAAAAAAAAAGTTCTACCTTCCTGGAGCACTACCAGCGGCAGCCCAGCTGCACAGGCTTCGCTTCCCATCTCCGCAGGCCGGCAGCCCCCTCGCCCCCTTCCCTAGCACAAGTGCCATCTGCAGCCCTGGGGGTGAGCAGTTTTAGGAAGATGGTTTCCCAAAGGCACAGGGGCTCTGGGCCCTTGATTCCCAGCGGCAGGCGATTCCCTCCAGCATCCTGCATAGCTTTCCCCATCCAGGGCTGCCTGAATTTACATATTTTTGTTTTCCTAGTTTAAATGCTGTTTTCGATCCAAATGCACAGCCTGTCTCCGTGGGGTTTGCACCTGCTATTCCAGAGGCTCCCCGTGTAAACTGCTGGGGGCAAGTCTAGGTGTCTTTGGACAGTCTCATCCTTCTAGAAGGGCCATATGCTCAGCTCAGAAGACAAATGTATTCAGTGTCCTCGGGGCCTGGGGCTGTCTGTACTGGTAAACTTAGACCTTGTCCCAATGTTATTTTCTACCTCTGTGTCAAATCCACCCATTTGGGTCACCATCCAGCCAACTTCAACTTGAACCCTTTATAGAACCTCAATACAGGTCACACACTGCACTCTCCGCCTGCCAGCAATGGGGGTTGCAGAGGTGCCACAGGCAGCTGGGGAGGGTGTGGGTGGAGGTCAGGGCATATATACATTTATACCATATGCCAATGGCTCCACAGACCCTCTTCTCGGCCCTGGCTCCTTTAGCTTCCCTGGGACCATTGGCTGCTAGGTGTCCTGAGTCAGCACCTCACTGCTGACACCCCAGTGACCCAGATCCCATGAGAATTGGGGAGACAGCTCTGGCCCTGGTTGTTGTGAGAAGAAGGCAGGGCACCAACAGTATCTGTGGAGCTCTGGGATTCTAATACTAACTTGTCAAGACATGAAATCTCTCTGGGTCTCCGGAGCACCCCTGTCCCTGCTGGCAAAATGAGGCAATGGGACCAGGTCTGTGGTTCCATACCTTGCTGAGTGTCCAAATCTCCTGGGAGCTTTTAAGGTACAGATTCCTGAGTCCCAGCCAGGCTGACTGAATTGGACATCTTGGAAGTGAGTCCACCAAAGTCTGTATTTTGGAACATAGCTTCCCAGGTGATTTTGATGCAGCTGTTCAACCCAGTGCAGGGCTAGAATTCCCCAAGGGTCCTTCCCATAAAAACATCTATTATTTTATAGTCTGTCACGCAATTACAAACTGGGATAAGGAAGGGACAGCACAGAGGTGAGACATACACATAATTTGCCTCTCCAACAAACAGAGATGGGGCTATGATACTGTCTCTTCTCTGAGCCAGCTGAGTGGCCACCAGTCTACTCCATAAGGTGGTTTGGAAGAGGCCACCATGGCTGAGGGATGGTATCACCTGTGTGAAGGTTAGTATACCTTAACCCTCCTTCCTCTCCCCCCACGGATAGGACTCCGAGGGCTTCGGGGGGGGGCAGGGGGAAGAGGGCAGCCCTCAGCTATGGTGCCTCAGCCCAGCCATGTCCCCGAGGCTGGACAGGTGTGGCCTGGGCCTCCTGTCTTGGCCTTGGAGCCACCTGCGCTGAATGCCCTGTCAGGCCCCTCAGGCTGCTTTTCTCAGGAAAAGCACTTCAAGACAAGCAACAGCCATGCTGAGACCAACTCTAATCAGAAAAAGCAAACCCTAAGCACCTGACTGAATGGATGGGAAGGGCGGGCTGTCTTATCTCTTAAAAAGGCTGATTAAAGGGGGACTCCTGTGCCTGGCTATCCCAGGAGCTCGTGAATGGGTAAAAACAGTCACAATCCACCCTGTACTAAGATAAGAATCAGAATGGCGGTTATGTTCGCAGAGAAGAGGACAGCTCTTGTTGGGGATGAATGGAAATGCCCCCACTCTCCCCTCGCATCCCAGAGGAAATTAGCCTCTCATTCCAGCTAACAAGGGGTAGAATTTCAGAGGCAGCCCATGAAACCACTTGCAGGCCAGTCTGATATGTCCACAAACCCTTATTCCATGTGTTAGGTGCCCACGGGCTGACCTATGCTAGATCCTTAAGGGGAAGGTTTATTGATAAAATAATATTATTGAAAATAACATCAATCACAGCAGCCAACACTTATCGAGTATTTACTCCCTGCTAGGTGCTGTGATAAATGTTTTATATTAAATGTTTCATTTAAGCCTCACAATAGCCCTGCAGGGGTGACAGTACCTCCATTTTAGAGATAAGGAAATAGAAGCTCAAAGGGGGCAAGCTATTTGCTCCCCGTCTCACAGGGTGAAAATGGTGGAGCCGAAATGTGAGGTCAGGTCTGCTGACTCTTAACTCCTAGGCCATTTGCCTTCTCCAGAGAATGGCAGCTCAGAGAAAGGAGACGGATGTGGAAGTGACAGGAACTCCAAGGTCAGTCAGGAATAAAGACCCGTGGAGTAGCATTTACCAAATGTCCAAGGACTGAGAAAGTACAAAAGAAGCATAAACCGAAGTGCTAGCCCACAACGAGGGCACAGCTAGGACAACATACACACTTCAGACAATGAATGAGCCAGATGGTAGAATGTACTGATATAATAATGGGCTGAACTGTGCCAGACAGTTAGAGAACAGGACAGCATAAAGTGATGTGAGAACTGAGCATAACAGGCAGGAAGGGCGAAAGGAAGTGGAGGAGGGAGTGGTGAACTCAGCTGAGGTGGCAAGGGGCTGACTTTCTGAGAGTGGCTTATGTGGACAGGAGAGCAAATCTGGCAGGGCCCCTAGTGCTGTGTGGCGGGAAGGGGCACGCCCACGCCTCCCAGGCTTGAGAAGTCTGTGTAGGCTGGCAGCCGCTGGCACCTGTGCCAACAGGGCTTCTGAGGTGATTCAATGCAGAAAAAAGGAGGTGTGGACTCACCCACCGATCTCACCCATTCACTCATTCATTCGTTCAACACTTATTTATTGTCATTGATCACAGGCACTGGGGTACAGAGAAATGAATCATGTAAGTCTTGCCCTCAAGGAGCTCACAGACCAGTAAGGGAAACAGGCTCACAATACACTATGGCACGTGATAAGGCTGGGGGGTGATTACAGAGTACCACGGAGAAAGAGCTCATGTTGAAGTGGAGGGCAGGGAAGGTCCCAGAGCTGGGTCCTGACAGATTAGCAGGAATTTCCAGGCTTGGAGGAGCACCCCAGGTAAGGGAACTGCAGAGGGGTGAGATGGTCTGGTCAGCGTACTGTAGGTAGCCGAGTGTAGCAGAGCACAAGGGTGCCAGGAAGACGGGCAGGAGGTGGGGCCAGAGAGGTGGGGAGGCAGGATTCTACAGTGTGCACATGAGGAGAATGTGGAAAACAGGGATGGTTATTTGCTTTGGAGGCAAAGTTGAACTTGCTGGGACAAGCGTGAAGGTGAGAAGAACTTGCTGGGACAAGCCTGCTGCAGTGGTCTGAGGAGGGTGGTGATGTCTGACCTGGGGACAGTGGCTACAGGGATAGAGAGGACGAAGGACCAAGAGACAGTTGGTACTAATCCACTGTAAGAAATGACATAGTTTTCTGACTGGGGCTACTGGAAAGAGGGGAAGGTGGATGCGAATAGAACAGGAGGGGAGGAGGTGCTATCGGCTGGTGTACCCCTCCCCCCCCCTGCCAAATTCATATATTGAAGCCCTAACTCCCAATTTGATGGCATTTAGAGATATCCTCACCTGGAACCGTCCACATGCTGACACTCTGATCTTGGACCAATTCCGGCCTCCAGAACTGTGAAAAATAAGCTTCTGTTGTTTAAGCCGCCAGCCAGTCTATGGTATTTTGTATGGCAGCCTGAATGGACTAAGACACATGGGGTAGATAGATTTGTTTTGCAACCTACTGAATGTGAGCAACTCATCTGCAGTTCAAGGGGCAAGTCGAGGCCAGAGAAAGACTGAGACAATCGTGAGCATGTAGCTGGTCCCTGGGTTGAAGAACACGGTGGGGGTCAGCCTGTGAAATGACACTGCTGATAAAAGGGTTAAGAATGGAACTTGGGGAACACCAGCCAGGAAAAAGCAAGAGGAGGGAAAGGAGTTGATGCAAGAAGCTGAGAAGTAACGCTCAGAGGTGGGGGATGAGTCATGAGGAGATGCCAAGGAGGACACAGGCAATGGAGTCCAATGTACAGAGATGTCAGGTCAGACTGCAAGGTGTCCAATTCCTCCAACAACTAGCATCATTAGCTATTTTAGGGACAAGGTGGCATGTAGAATCCAAGTGGCCACTGCTGGGTCATGAGCATCCAAGGAAGGGTGATTTGTTTTTGACTGTAAACAAATATTTGAATAAAGTTTTAGTTTGCAAGAAGCCAGAAGAGCTTTATCCTTCCAGGATCTTTGCCTGGCCTCCTGGGGTCTGGCAGTACTGCAGTCCAGGGCTCAGCCATTCTTCCTGTGCTTGGGAGACCTCTGTCACCCCCTCTGTCCTCCCTGCTACCACATGTGCCCTCTAGCTGCCCCTCAATGAAAGCAGCTAGTACTGGGTGTCAGTTTAACTCCAGACTCCACGCTGCTTCACAAACATGGACTCATTCAGTCTTCTGAAGCACCTCAGAAGGAGGCTTGTGCAGGCCCAGTTTAAAGATGAAGAAACTGGGCCTTGGAGGAGTGAAGTCTCCTGCCTAGAGTCACATTGCTAGTAAATGGAGTGTGGAATTGAACCTATGTGTGTCAAACTCCACTATACTCCCCTGCCTTGGAAGAACCTCTCCTGCTCATGTCTTCCTTTAAAGAGCTGCTCCGTACTGACCTTGCACACTCCCAGGTAGGCATAGAATAGGACACGCCTCTGACATGCGCACTTTTGGGGCAGATGTTGCAGGAATGACTCTCAATTTATTTATTGAATACCCATGGATATTCCCCTCTCACACTGATTCTGGGCTTGGTCACGTGACTTGCTCTGGCCAATGGGACAACAGTAAATGTGACACAGAGACATATAAAGTACTTGTAGGTTTGGTTTGTTTGCCCTCTCTTGCTGCCCTTTGGAACCCAAACGCCTCACGTGAAGAAGCCCAGGCTGGCCTATCATAGACTGGACAAGATGTTCCTGTCATGGCCACTCCAGATCAACTAGCCTCCCAAATACCAGATACCATCCAGCCCCCGTTGAGCTGTCCACACCATAGAACCACCCTGATGACCCACAGAATCATGCTAAATGATGTTTATCCATCTTAACCTATCAAGTTTTGGGGTGTTTTGTTTCTAAGCAAAAGCTGACTGATACAAGCCCTGAAAGAAGGCCTAAACCAACTTCTCGTTCCAGTTCTGAAGCACTAGAAGTGAATTCTTGGATCTCTGGTGTCCATAAACTCCTTCAGAAATGAAAGAACCACCAGAAGAATTTAGCACAATCCTTGGTCTGGAGGATCCCTGTGCTCTGAGAGGGAGCAAGAAAAGGGACAGTCTTCTGTGGACCTTTCATCTGAGACACACAGTAGCCTGCCCCCAGCCAGCAGGTAGCTCCTGGTGGGTGCCAGGTTATTTGGGGACAAGGTGACACAGTAGTATGCTTTTGCCATATTGTCCACAGCCTAGTATGAAGCCACTGATGAGAAAGGAAGAAGATCATCTCCTTAGTGAGCGCTACTGCGAAGGCTTCGAGACAGCATTTCATCAAAGGTGCTGGAGGAGCTCTTTCAGGAGCCTCTGCAAAGCCCAGTATCTCCAGCTCCACTGAGCAAAGAGCCTGCTGTTTCCATTTCCAGAGCACCACAAAAATGAATGAATACCCAAGAGAGCTAACCTGATCAGTGGCACTTTGATAAGGTGACAAAATCATTCCCTCCTCCAGTCCAAACCCACTCTCTGTGGCGAACTATTATGGGAAGGAAGCATCTACTAATTAGAAGCATCTCTAGGACATGAGAAAAATCAGCACCTAAAATGCCTGAGCAGAGAGAACTCCTTGTTAAGAAGAGAGAAAACAACAACCAAAAAATGCTAGGATGTCACTTTCCCCAAGAATATTTATAAAGGGAGGATGAGACAAGAATTAATTAGGACAAGAGTTTCTACCCAAGTGACACAGAAGACACAATTATTTTTGCTGCTTTTATAGACCAAGTGTCCCTTCCAGGTGGGGACAGATGCCGCCCACTATTTTGAAAAATGATTTTTAGTCTTTGCTAGTTCTAATGAAGCTTGAAATGAAGACGGTTCTTTTGTTTACTCCCCGTGTGCGAAGCCCTAGACGCCCATCAATAACACCAACGTCTGGATTATTTATTTCCTATTGGCCAACCTATGGGGCATAAAAGAATTTTATGGAGCCAAAACATAAGGCATTTTTCTCCTGAGGAGGTGTGGACATGCCTCTCCAGTACCGTCGAGCATGGCCCTTTAATAATCTGGATTTTGATGGACAGGACTGATGCCCAGCTTTGGGCAGGGTAAACAGCCCTGAGAGATAGAGTCTCCACTCTTGCCGCCTCCTGCCGGCTAGCTGTGAGGTCCTGGATGAATCCCTTAACCTTGAGAAAATCCAGTAAAGTGAAGGGGTTAGTGACTAATGTATACATAATTTTTTAATTGTGGTGAAAAAAAAAAGTCATGAGATCTCCCTTCTTAAATTTTAGGTACACAGGGCAGTATCGTTAACTGTAAGCACAATGTTGCACAGCAGAGCTCTAGAACTTTTCATCCGATGTAACTGAAACTCTTCGCCCACCTAACAGCAACCCCCTAGCTCCTCTCCCCCAGCCCCTGGTAGCCACCACGCACTATTCTGTTTCTACGAGTTTGACTATTTTAGATACCTCATGTAAGTGGACTCATACAGTATTTGTCTTTCTGTGGTTTAATTCACTTAGCATAAGATCCTCAAGGTTCAAACATATTATATTCTTACAATAACACAGGTTACTCACTGTTTGAATGGTAAGTAGTTACATATCTTAACTCACTCCTCACAAAAAATCCTGCGAGGCAGACTATTATCATTATTATCTCTTTCTTATCACAGGGAGGTGAACTGACATGCCCAAGGCTCACCTGGTGTGAACATAACAAACATGACACTGTTTCTGTAAAGTTAAATAATGTTACTTTAGATAAATAGGTTTATAGAGATACTGAAGACACAGAAGATGGCGCAGCAGGGAGAGTAAACAAGAGGTGGTGTCTGAGGAGGTCACCTTTGCAAAGCTGGAAGTGTTGCTTCATGGCTGAAAGAGGGGAGGCCCTGGAACCAGGGGAACCTAGCTCCAATTCTTTCTTTACCCCTGCTCCGGGCACCTGGGAAACAAAAAGGAACACAACTAACAAGATCCTTGACTTAGGAGATTACATCCTAACAGGGGAGATGAAGAATAAATAATAAGTTCTTCTAATAATGTTTAGTACGTAGAAGGGGGAAATATGGAAAAAACACTTGACCAGATAGGGGATTAGGAACATTAAATGGGAAGGTTAACTGGAATTTTAAAAAGGGGATCACTGAGAAGATGATATTTGAACACAGACTAGAAAAAGGCCAGAGAAAAGCCTAGATCCTGAGGTAGGAAGATAGCCAGGGACCTTGCTCCGGGCCGAGGGCAGAGCTATTACGAAGGTCCCAAGGAAGGGCAAGCCTAGGATGCATGAGGAAGAGCAGAGAGGCCAATGTGATTGCAGAAGAGCAAACAAAGGCCAGAGTAGAAGGTGATGAAGCCAGGAGTGGCATGAGGAGGCCAGCGTGAGGATGCCCGTGGTAATGAGTGACATAGGAAGCTACAGCAGGGTTTTGAACAGAAGAGTGACATGATTTGATATTTGGCTTTTGTTCCAAGTTGGGTGGTGGTAGCTCAGATCATGCAGCAGAAGTGGAGGTTGGAGAAGTGGTTGCTCTAGACCCTAAGGTCCATCAGCATTGTTCCCTGGTAGGCTGTGGGGTGAGAGAAAAAGGCGGGAATCAAAGGGACACCAAGGATTTTGCCCAGAGCAACTGGAAGAGCAAAGTGGCTATCACAGGCGATGGGAAGACTGTAGATGAAACAAGTCAGGGGATGTTACTGGTTGAACTGTGTCCCCCCGAAAGATATGTCAAAGTCCTAACCTTAGTGCATGTGGATGTGACCTATTTTGGAAATAGGGTCTTTGCAGAAGTAATCAAGTTAAGATGAGGTCATTAGGTGGGACTTAATCCAATATAACTGGTGTCTTTATACGATTAGAAAAAGAGACACAGATATGCACAGAGGGAAGATGATATAAAGACACACACGAAGAGCACCACAAAGGAGGCAGAGATTAGAGTGATGTGTCTACAAGCCAAAGAAAGCCAAGGATTGCCAGCAATACCGGAAGCTAAGAGAAAGAGATGGGACAGATTCTTCTCTAGGGCCTTCAGAGGTAGCATGGCCAACACCTCGATTTCAGACTTCTACCCTCCAAAACCACAAGAATACATTTCTGTGGTTTTAAGCCACCCAGTTTGTGAGATTTGTCATGGGAGTCCTAGCAAATTAACATAGCATGTAAGACTAGAAGTTCAGCTTTCAATATGTTAATGTGGAGACATCAAGCAGGCAGCCTGGAGTTCAGGAGAGAAGCCTGGGCTGTCGACAGGAATTTGGGAGATGTCTCCAAATAGAATGTATTTAAAGCCATGAGACTGGATGAGATTAGCAAGGGAGAAAACCGAGCCTGGGGTGATCCACAGTTGAGAGACTGGGGAGAAGTGGAAACTAGCAAAGGCATCTGGGATGGCGCAGCCAGTGAGGTCATAGGAAAACCGAGGGCACAGAACCCTGGCAGCCTGCAGTCCCTCAGTGGCTCCCACTGCTCCTGGTGGGCTGAGGCCTTCCTACTGACCTCCCCACCGCTTCCTCTTTCTCGCACACATCCTAAGCTCCAGCGGGGCCACTGAACCCATCACTCTCGACCTCTCCCACCCCTTGTCTTTGGACGCATCGCCTCTCTCTCTACCAGCTGTCTCTTTCCTTCCTGTGTTTGCCAGGTCTCAGCCTTAGAAAGCCCCCTGTCTTGTGAAGGCCCCGCACCTCCCCAGTCTCCTTTCTCAAGTTCCCCTGCCCCAATACTACCCCTACCTCTACAGGAGTGCTCATCTCCTATTATGGGGTTTGTGGGAATGTCTGTCTTTGCATGCAGCCTGCCCCTTGGCATAGCACCTGGCCCAGAGCAGATATTCAATAAACATTTGCTGAAATTAATGAATAAACAGATAATTGAAATGGGCCTCTTCTGGCAGCTATGTCATAACCTGTATTAACAGTATGCTTAGAGTCAATTAAAATACATGAACTTTTAAATATGCTTATTAAGCTTTATCTCCCTCTCTTGTAACTGTTCAGTTTCTGTTTTAAGTCTCAAGAATAAGAGTTTACATATATTCCTGTTAAACTTCTATCCTGATTGAGTCGACTCAGACTAGTGAGATATTTGGCGTCTTGCTCCTGTCAATTTAAATACCGGTTTTCACAGAGAACAATATGGTGGTTCCAGAAGTGGTGGGATGGAGGGTAGGGGAACTGGGTAAAGAGGGTCAAAGGTTTAAACATCCAGCTATATGATGAATAAGTCATGGGGATGTAATGCACAACATGGTGACTGTAGTTAACACTGTTTTGTGTATTTAAAAGTTGCTAAGAGAGTAGATCTTAAAAGTTCTCGTCATACGAAAAAAATTGTAACTATGTAAGGTGATGGATGTTAATTAAACTTATTGTGGTAATTTTCCAATATATACATATATCAAATCATTATGTTGTACACCTTAAACTAATATAAATTTATATGTCAAATATATCTTAATAAAACTGGAAAAAGTACTAGTTTTCAGGCTTTGTTTTCTGTTCTCCACAAACTTTAATGAGCATATCAGTGTGTTTACTCAGGTCACTAATACTACACTAAATAGGACCAGAGCAGGAAAGAATCCTATAATGTTCCCTAAAGTTGTCTCTCTGGCTTAGTAATGGCACACTCATTCAACTGATATTTATTAAGCACCTACTATGTGCCTGGCATTGTTCTAGGTATCAGTGAACAAAACAAAGATCCTTGCCTTCACCAACTTACAGTCGAGTATAGCCTTTCAATTTGCTATAGATCTATCTACTTGTAGAACTAGATTTTCCTCTTATCCATAGACATTTCATGAGAGACCTTTGGCAAATGCCTTGTTAAAATCAGGGTCACTGTGTCTATAATATTCCCTGACTGTTGGCCCAGGAGCCTCTCAGAAGAGCAAATAGTATTCTTCTGGTGTATGTAGTTTCTAGTAAACCTAGGTTGGCTCCTGGTGATCACTGTCTTCTCCTCCAGTATTTACAATCTATCAGTTTAACACTACAAACTAAACTCTCCCCTGGTCTATAATTTCTGAAATTAATTTTCTTTTCTTTTTGGGAAACCAAAAGAGTAACTGACTACTTTCAGTCTTCTGGGACTTCTTTTCTGTGATTCTGCCAAGCTCACTAAAAACAATTCAATCTCAGTTTTTTTCAGTATCCTAGAATATCATTATCTGGTTCCAAAATCTGAACTTAAAATAGCTGGGTCTTCTCTAATAATTTCTCTATCTATCCCGAACTTCAATTTCCTCTTACAGGTTATGAGTCCCACCCTTCACAGTCTGCATGTCTTTCTTCTTCTTCTTTTATTTTTTTGAAAAATTGCAAATTACTTTATTAGACTAATGGAGCATACATTTACATAATAAAAGCACTTCTATGAAAATCTTATCAAGTTCTTTCAAGGTAACATATATTTACAAACCCTGGGTAAGGTGTACTGTCATAAAAACACTGTAAATCCAATTTAACTTGGTTGACATTAATTTTGAGCCAGTGATTGAGCATTTAGAGTTAAAAACCATGTATATATTAGTAAATTACCCATTTAGAAAATCTTTCTTTTTAATATCTCAATCTTCTCTTCTCCTATTCCCCCATTTTACCTTATGTAAAAGCTGTTTTTCCCAAAGAATACACTCTCCTCGGGAAATCTTCTCCATAAAGAACATCTTGACAGCACTCTCCATTCTCTGTAGCCTCCTGCCACTACTGGGTGCTCAGACCCTGCCCTTCAGGACATGCTCTCTCTGCCCAGAGGCCCTCCCTGCCTGCTTAGTGCTCAGGTTCTCACTCAGCTTCCAACCATTATCCAGAGCAAGGCCAACAACCATGGGACAACCTGAAATGGACTGAGCAGTTTGCTACTCTCGTGCCAGAAAATGTTTAGCAAACTCTAATAAACTTATCTTTGTCCTGCATCATAGTTGAGGTTTGCTGATGACTGTGATGATGAAGAAAAGGTGGTAGGGGGGAGAAACTATCAATTCAGTGTTTTACAGTAAGGTTTTTTTCAGGGTCTATGTCTGAGGAATATGAAAGCTAGGATGCCCATATACAATTGGCTACTGGATTATATTTATGTATGTCTGTAGTTATTAATAGTTATTTTACTATCATTTGACCTTCAGGTAGGTATTTTTTCTTCTTGCTTCCCAATTCCTGTTTCATTTCAGGGATTTACTTATACTCCAATGATTAGAAATTCTTTACATGTGAGGAAGGATAAAAAATATATGAGAAAGGAAGACAGAAAAAGAAAGGACCGGAAGGGGGACTGACAGAGTTGCAAAATACATAGTTTAAAAGGCAACATTTTAATTTGTCTCTCACCTCCTCATGGCTAGACATCCAAAGAAGATACAGAAAGTATGATGCAAAAATAAATTCTTCTTTAAATAAGAAGAGAATGTTCTGAACGGCTTCTTCCTGGGGCTTTGTATTTATTACTGTTTCACAGAAATTGCCAGACTAGAACAATCAGTTCACAGGGCTGTTGCAAAAGATCATTTACTGGGTACATATAAGGAACAGGGTTGCAGCTAAAAGGGGTGGGAGGGCTGTGGGCGGGGCTGGTCTTTCTTGGGGAGGCCCCAAAGATTTTCTCCCACCCTTCGGTCCCATCTCACTTTTGTCTCTTCAGGGGAAAGGTGAGAAATCATTCTGAAAAGGTAAGTCAAGGTGCTCAATTCCCTCTCTCTCAGACATTTTGAAAACTGCTTACTCGTGCCTGGAGAACCAGGTATTATGGAGTAGAGATGGGAGAATTGTCAGATGCAAGACCATCTGAGAGTCAGAAATCATAGAAATCTCACACTGGCACTTTATACTCGGCTCTGGGAAAAGGGAGGCACGCTGCAGGCTGACTTTCTAACTTATCATTAAGAGTGGTGCCATTTCCCTCTAAATGTTCTGTGTTGGAATAACTCAGCTTAAAAAAAGTGCATTTCCTTAAAACATGGCTGATTTGACCATATGTGTTTATCTCCTTTCCCTGTAAGAATATATTATAAAGATATTGAAAATGGTTGAACACTGATGATGGAGCTGTGACAGGAGTCCTTAGTATGCCCCACTGCAGGCACACAGGCTGGCGCATCCTCTGTGGATCCGCAATTCAGTGAGGCACATGAACTTGAAGCTGATCAATTCACCCCACAGGCCTGGGAAGGCTCAGGGCTGGAGGTACCCACATCTTGGACGGAGTGAAGAGGGGAAGGGAAGGGAAGGGGTGGCTGAAGCCTGAACAGAGAGAGGTGGGACCCTGGCCCTCCCCTAGAGGTTCCCTTAACCTTCCACCATCTCTGCCCCAGCACCATTGAGGCAAGGAGAGCCTTATTCTCGGGAGGAACTGCTCTAGGCTGGCTCCTATCAGGGCAGATTGTAGAGCTGGATGAATACAGGGAATGAAGTGGAAGTCCACGTCCTGAACAGTGGACCCGCCCCTGCCTCCATAGTTTGTACCTCCCACGCAGGGCAAACGGCATGGCCCTAGGGCCTTCAGGGGAAGATGATTCTCTATTGATAAAAATCAGCAGACATTTGAAGAAAGCCTCCCAAAATGAAAAAGTGAGACCAAAATCATGAGGAAAGTTACTCAAAGCCAATTCAGGAAGAATAAGAAAACAGAGGAAGAGAGAGAAACCCTATAATTAATATCACCAGTGATATAAGATACTGCATCCAGGGAACAAGGTGCTCTGAAAAAGAATCAGAATAGGAAGAACTCCTAGAAATTAAAAAATTTAAAAATCCAATGGAAGATACTGTAGAACAGTCCAGAAAGTAGAACAGACTTAAGAAAAAAGGGGAAGGACTTAGAGGTCAGTCTAGGCTGGCCAACAACTAACTAACTAACTAACTAACTAACTAACTAACTAACTAACTAACTAACTGGGAGTTCCAGAAAGAAGGAACAGGAGAAACAATCAAAGGAATCATTTAAAATTGGAATACATTCCAGAATCAAGGAAAGGCATCTTCAGATTGAAAACTCCCAATGAATGACCAATTCAATGAATAGACATAGAAGGATGGGAGGGAGGGAGGGAGG
>NW_006494608.1:8144477-8187975 GCF_000325575.1 Pteropus alecto | reverse complement strand
GAAGGAAGGAAGGAAGGAAGGAAGGAAGGAAGGAAGGAAGGAAGGAAGGAAGGAAGGAAGCTCCTGAGAAAGGCATGTTATTCTGAATGATAAAGAGCCGATCTCATAAACTTTCACAGAGAGAACTTTCACATTAAAGACTCAGAATGGCATTAGACATTTCATTAGCAACTCCAGAAGCTGGAAGGCAGCGACGTGTTATCTTCAAAATTTGGAGGGGAAATTATTTTTAACCACTAATTCTATATCCAACTAATCATCATTCAGGTGAGGGAGGACAAAGGTACTTTCAGACCTATCTGGCCTCAGAAAATGTGCTTCCTGCGCTTCCTTTCTTAGGAGCTGCTGGAGGATGAGCTCCCCCCAAATAAAAGGGTTAAATATGAAAGAGGAAGACCTAGGGTCCGAGAAAAATGGGGATATAAGACACAAAGGTGCAGTGAAGGGAAGTCCTTGGATGACACCTAGAGAATGCAAGTCTAGTTTGGAGTAGAAGGATGGAGGATTTAGGAGATGGAGGGCAGGGCTGAACTGATAGATTACATGATGCTTGTGAGCATTTGGCAAAGGGCACTGGTAGGCATTTGAAAGATCTACAAGGGGCATTGGAAAGAATGTGCAAGAAGTATGTAGTAAACTAAGCAATCTTTTAAAGGCAATTAACTCCGAGAAAAACAAAAAGTTGTATAAGAAATGAAGTGTAATTCCAGTACAATAGTTGGCTCTCCAGTGAGTGACATTTAAATCATCATCATACTGTAACACTTACCACAGATTCATCCCACTTGATGTATAACTCTACTGGGGAGGGGAAGTGAGGGTGGGTGGTGCAAAGGGGCCAAATTCCTCTAACGGGAAGCCAGTAGGCAATACTTAAAACCTATCAATCAGGAAATGCAGTATAAGCATCTAATTATGGAGATCAATACCAGAAGAAATAGTGAAAAGATTTAAAGAGGTTGTTCTGGGGAGTGGGGCTGGGGGCTCTCAGGGGCTGAGAAGGGCACTGCTGTTTAGCTCCCTAACTATGTTTTTACAAAACTCTGATAAAATAAAACTTAATTTAAAAAATAATGCATAACCTTGAAATTTTTACATAAACAAGCTTTTAATAGGAAAAATGGAATGGCAAAGCAACTCAAAATGAGGGAAATTAAGGTGGAGAGGGCAAAAAGGAAACACTACAAAATTCTCAGTGAGAAATGGTTCAGATTCCAAACTCATAAATGTGATTTTCCTGCTGCTGAAAACTTCCAAGCACAGCACCCCTGTAATGCCAGGCTCCTTCCCCTGCCTGGAGCACAGGGATACCCCGCAGCCCTTGGGAAAGGGTTTAGCCACTGAGAAGTTTTCCCCAAATCACTGGTGCCCTTACCACATCTACTCTCGGCAAGTGCAGGCCTCCGACTGGGAAATATGTCTGTCGAGACTTGCCTCCAGCTGTGAGCTGGAATGTTCAAGAATGTTCTGGAATGTGTGCTTCCTAGGCAGGAGAAGCCAAGAACTCTAGGAAACCCTCAGCGTGTGGGGAGCAGGGTGAGATGAAGCTGATGACAGGTGTCACACATAGTGACCTCAGAGTTTAGAAAACAATCACGGGAGCACAGGCATGGGTCACTTATCAGTGTTTTACCCCGGCTGACAGAGTTCACGGTGAAAGTCAGTCAAGGGGAAGCTGGGCTAAGAGGGTGCCAATGACATTTTATTTAACTGAGAGCTAGTCCTCTTTAAGGACTGTAGACATAAAAAGGCAACATTTTTCCACTGTACTAGGAAAGTTTTACATTATATTGGTGTTTACTCTTTTATCTCCAAGGCCTGGGAGTGGGGTGGGGTATTTAATTTTACTCTCTCCCTGATGTATTTAAAGATCCTAATAAAGGCAGAAAGTAAATATCTGATTGAAACAGAAATGTCAATATGCACCCTCTACCTAGTATTGATACAGGAGAAAGCAGTTTTAGTAAGACTGGAACAATTAGACTTGAAAATTGCTATACGCAAACCACATGAAAATGGAAGCCTATCGCTAAGTGTGCAGAAGAATATAAACCACTGTTGGTTGGTGGTTTCTTCTGATTATATTAAAGTAAATGCTTAGAGGTTATATGTACTGAAATTGATAACTGTACTGAGGTTATGTAAGAGAATAGCCCTCCTCTTAGACAGACATGCTAAAGTAATTGGTGAAGTACAATAAAGAATGTATCTTGTCCTCAGATGGTTCAGAAAAGTATTATGTGTGACTATTAAAAAATATGTATATGGATATGTACCTATATGTTCCATCCATCCATCTATCCATCCATCCATCCATCCTAGCCTGGCCTTGGGAAAGTGGATGGACTGAGAGATCTCTAGGCTCTTCTAATTCCATAAAAGATCGGTTATATTGATATCTGAGAGGTGAGTCATCATCAAAGGTAAAAATATAGAACTCATTATATAGGTGGAAGAGTAGAGTGGTTACGAGCATGGGTTCTGGAAACAGGGAGCCTGGTTCAAATGGTGGTTCCACCATGACCATGGGCAAATTATTTAACCTTTCTCACCTTCGGTTCCCTTATCTGAAAAAACAGAAATGAAAACAGTGAAGATTAAACGAGATCCTGCGTGTGCAGGCTGCCATGAAGGAAGTCAGTGCTCCATACAGTTAACTGTGATTATTGCTACAGTTCTCACAGCACTTACATTAACTGATTCGTGGAACACCTCATTTTCCTTTTGTATGATGAATTCTCTACTTTGCTTGATGCCAGAGATGCAGTTTTGCTATATTGTGACGTTGCACATACTCAAAATGTGTAAACCCCATACACCTTCTGGTGGGCTGCTGTAGGCAGAGACTTGCCACCAGGCAGCCTGCGTAAGTCTAGGAATCTTTATAATATCAAAGTTATCTCTTCACAAGGCTGTGGTGCAATCTAAAAAATACACACTGGTAAAATGTCCTTACCCAAACTCACAAATAATAGTAAAAGGAAGAGACAGGGACAGAATGCTCTGTTAACCTCCAGTATTACTAAGACTCTTCCTCAAAGTGACCCCCAAGCTATTTTTACCATGTACCCTTTTCAGTTAAAATTTTTGGAGCTGACAACACAACATATGTGTATTTAATGATAAATTACATGTACATACTATTCTCTGATTATAATTTATAAAATATTAGGAATATTATGAAAAAAGATTTAAAAATTTCATTTAAAAGCATGAGCTAAAAATAATTAGAATTGCTGTGAACCTGAAACTGCTCTAAAAAATAAAGTATCAATTAAAGAAAAAATAAAAAAATAGCTAGCATTAGAAGTTTTAGTGTTTCCCCTCCCTAATGGATCATGTTGAGCATCTGACATTCACTTATAAACAACTTGCTAGGAGGATAGAAATGCGAATTTAGTCACAGATCTCATCATCACTTAGCCATGGGCTACTGGGCAAGCCACTTGATTCTGAGCCTCAGTTTCTCATCTGTGAAGTGGTAATAAAAATACTGTAATTTCCCTGCCTTTCTTCATAGGGTGGCTGTGAAAAGTGAAATGGGCTGACATACATGAGGGTATTTTATAAGCAGTAGAGTGCTCAACACACAAACTCGACTGTGTGACCAGCTAGCTACCTCATGTTTCTGGCAAACTATTCTTTTTTACCATCCAGAACCCCTCCTTCTGCTGGTCATAAGAAGTAATGGGGTGAAGGTGGGCAAGTGAAGTAGTAAAAATCTCCCACCTTTACTTAAAAAGACAAGCAAAACCAAAAAGCAACCTCAAGCCCAAAACTGGCAGCTAAGGAGTCAAGAGCATCCTCTCCACTCACAGAAAAGACCTCCTTCCAGAAAAGGCCTCCATGTGCTAATAACTGAAAATTCTCCAAAGAAATAGTGAGTTGGCAGTGCATTTCCCCTACACAAAAGCACCTCGGAAACACCCAGAATCTCCAAGCTGTTTAAGCCTCACTCTCAAATACGAATGGACAAAGATCACCAGATATTTGATGAAAGCCACTATCATGAAAGAGACTGAGACAACTGCTGAGAATAGAGGAATGTAGGAGCCATATAATGAGCAGAAGAAAACTTCAGAAAGTGGATAATAATAAACTCAGAGAGATCAATCAAAAGCAGGGTGCAACAGTGAGGAAACAAGTAGGGGATAATCAAGAGTTCTTAAAAATTAAAAACGTGATAGGTGAAATAAAATTTCAATGAAAGGTTTGCAAGATAAAGTAGAATAGCTCTCCAAAAAAAGAAAACAAATGGCAAAAAGAAACGGACAGTTTTAGAACCCATAAGGTCCAATATATGACAAATAGGAATTCCAGAAAGAGAGAACAAAGTAAACAGGAAGGAGGAAATGATCAAAAAAACAATACAATAGTACTTTCCAGAATCAAAGAACACACATTTCCAATTTTAATGGGCCCACCTGTGGAGTACCCAACTACGAAGAAAGAAAAAAGACCTCTGTGGCACATTATCAAGAAATTTTAGATGTGCAGTGATAAAGAGAAGATCTTAAAAGCTTTCAGGTAGCAAAACAGGTCACATGCAAGGACTGGAATCTAATATTAAGAGTGACATCAGAACTAGAAGACAATACAAAAATGCCCTTAAAATTCTGAGGGAAAATTAATTCCAACTTTGAAAATTCTATAGCCACCAAATTTTAATGAAGCATGAGGGCAGATTAAAGACATTTTCATATTTCAAAAACTTAACCATCGATGTAGTATGCACCTGGAAGATGTGTTCTAGCAAAAAGTCAAGTAGGAAGGACAGGCCAGCACCGAGCTGGGGAGGGAGGCCTCAGAGGGCAGTGGCATAGCAGGCTTAGTGTCTAAGTGTGCTCCAGAAAATACAGGAGACTTGATGGGTTATCTGATATGTCTGATCAGCTGAGAAAAAAATGCTGACAGGACATGTCCAATTTAATGGGTGAAATTAAGACTATTGCATATAGAAAAGAATTCAAGTAAAAACCATGAAGCAACCATTAACTTTAATACATGCAAAAACTTGCATATGAGAGGAAGTGTAAACACTAATGACTAAAATTGATAAATGAATATATAGTTAATACATATATTACGCAGACTTTAAAGAAACACAGAGGTAAATACTCCTTGGCTCTGCAGTAAACAACACAGGTGCCTCCACTCTCTAAAACCCTCATTCTCCATCCTCTGAAAGTAAATACATTTGGATACTTTTTTGAGGATCTGTTCCTTACACTCTGAACTCCCACTACTTACCTCTGAAACCCAGAAACCAAATTAATTTGAATGTGGTGCCCCTCACTTTCTGAACGTGGTATCTGACTTGGGAACTAAATAGATTCAGATACCCTATATTCACATAAGCTTACTGTAACCACAGACCCTTAACTGGGAACTATGACTCAGCCAAAGGAAGGGACGGAGGAAGGAAAGTGGGCCTGAGGGGAGCAAGGGCCAAGCCATTCTCTCCTATAACTGAAATATCGAAAATTGATAAATGTAAAAATACCCATACGAGCACATTTCATAGAGATATAGAGTAGAACTAGTAGAAACAGCTAAAAGAGTAAAGAGTGATTGCCTCCAGGGGGATGAGACCCGGAGTGGGTAGAGATGGGGCAAAGGACTGCTATTTGATTAAGTTTTTGTTATTTGGCATTTAAACTGCGCATGTATTACTTTGAAAAGAAAAAAGCACATTAAAAATTTAGTAAGAACACTAGCTTGGAGATCTGGGTTCTGGCTTGAGGTCTGTCACCAGCCAACTGGGTCTAATGAACACTACACTTTGGTCTCCAGACCTCGGCTGCTTTACCTATAAAACAAGCTGGGGTCCTTCTCAACTCTGCAATTCTATGACTACATAGTTCTAATGTGCAAATTTAGGTTTTCTCCCCACGTTGGGAGGTGAGTTCCCAAAGTAAGAAGTGATAGGGTTTGACATAGAGGACAAAGGTCTGAAAAAGATGAAACATTAGAGACCACGTGAGCTAAAGGTGTCCGCAAAACAGCATCTCTGAGAGAGGCAGTCTTGGACTCCACTCCGATCCATGTCTGATGCATGCAGAATGGAAGGGAAGGTTGAACAGGAAAGGCTAGGGATTTTGTCTTTGCTGGCATAAGTAAGCTCTGGTGATCAAGAGTACAGAAAAAAATCTGACAGTCAGTGAGTGGCATTCATATTTGTTTAAACTGACTTTGAATTCTGAGTCTCTTTCCAAAATAAACAGCATACGTTCTTTTTTCAGGAAGTAAAGTTCATTTTTATATCATTCGTTAAACATTTAAACCATCAATAAAAAAAACCAAACATCTTTATTGAGGTAAAATAAACCATTCATACTTAAGAACATGGTATTTTTTCATGTCTTTAGGATAATAACGGCTACTAACATGAGTACTTTCAGTCCAGCAACTATTATTCTAAGAGCTTCACATAAAACCGCTTGTTTAATCTTTCCAACAACCTTACAAAGTAGCAACTATAGATTCACAATACCTTATCTAAAACTCTTGGGCTCACTGAGTTTCCTAAATTAGAATTTATCAGATTTTAGTAAGGTAATATGATACATATTATTGTACATAACAGCACAGCAGAGTCTGGGACCGCATTCTATAATCAAAAACATTAATATTTCTGCAGTGAAACTGATAGGACTATTCATACTAATTTGGATAAAGAGTTTAACAAATAGCCACATGTCAATTCTGATCAGATTTTGGAATCATATGAGTATGCCTCAAACTCAGGAAAAAACCTTCTGGTTTTCAATGTATTTGGGTTTCAGGAATGCAGACCCCTAAATAATAAATCAGTATATTGTCTCTACTTGATAGATGAGAAAACTGAAGCCCAAAAAATTTATGTAATTTGTCCAATATCACACAGCCAGTAGTAAGTGGTGGGATCAAGAGTTGACCCCAGGCAGACTAGCCTCAAACCTGGACTCTGAAACTGAATTGTCATATTGCTTTCTTATGAATGGCTTATAGCTCAGGATTGGGATTGGCAGAGGCCATAAATTACATTTTTGGCATATAAGTAGTCAAGGGACCTGATATTCAGATCCAAGCAGAGCCCTGATGATTCGTTAAGGCAGCCAGGTGACATCAATTCTTCCCATCCCTGGAGAAAGGGAGGATGACGTGTTAGAAGACCAAAGCTTAGAGTTATCCATGGCTGACCATGAACCAGAAACACCTCAGGCACACTAAGCATCTTGGAGAGGGCTGTGCTTGCTCTGAATTCCATGAAAAGTCTTGGATGAGAAAAATACAGAAAAGTCCCAGTTGTAACCAGGTAAACCAGTCTAAGTAACCACTGAGACTGATGAATATGAACGTGAGAACTGAGAAGACAATTAGAGTAGTAACAATAAGAACTGTTTATCAAGCATATACACTACATGCCAAATGCTGTGCTAAGCACTTTATATGTAATATCACGTTTTATCCATTCAACAAACGATTACTCTCATTTTATAGAGGAGAAGGCTGAAGCCAAGCTCACACGGTTCACAGTTTATCAAAGGCAGAGCCCAAAGAGAGGAAGGAGTGAATAGGAGGGAAAGCAGTGTTTGGAAGCTAGAACACTTACCGAAGGAGACAAGAGGTTGTGAACATCAGCGATTTCTATAGGAGAAACACATGGTATTCATGGCAAGGGTATTCACAGCTTATGCAATGAGAGTTATTTTCTATAAAGATACTTTTCAAATTATGTCTTTGCGGGATAATGCCTTTGGCAGAATAAATGAAAAGAAAATTTAAATACTAGATAAGCAGTCTTATTTGCTTTTTCACTAGGGAAGATGAGCAAATGGAGAAGACAATCAATACCTCTGACAGGCTCGGTCCTCAAATAGCAAAGTGAAAATACAGCCACTTCCTACACAGAGATAAAGCTCCTATGGGCCAATGTGGAGGAGGGAAGAGTAATAATCGCATAATTTTATGACAATTTAATTAACAGCTACAAAACACCCACAAATACACACTCACAGAGACGATCCACACTACCGTCACCTTCCCCATCTTCAATATTGACCAAAATCGTAGACTTCAGTGGGAATTACCAAAACTCACTTACCAAAGCAGGGCTATATCCACTAGAGGGGAAGCATTAAAACTTCCTTTCTGAACAAGCCGAAGACAGAATGTTGTTTACATTCCAAGCAAAATCACAAGCACTTAACAACTGATGTTATGGTGACCTTACAAGGACCTTCTCTGGAAAGAAGGAATTACACAGAAAATATCTAATTATTACAAACTACTGCCTAAGTTTGGGATAGAGTCAGGTTTTCTAAAACATTCCTCATGTGAAGGCTGTGGGGAAGCCTGAGGCTCCCCATTCCGTGCCGGGTGTTCTAAGTAGGCAGTCATAAGAAGAGTCTTTGTCGCTGATGACATTCCAAGTGCTTCACTCAAAGGTGGCAGCTACAAGCCCACTTTACTGATGAGGAAAGGGAGGCTCTGGGAGGTTGTCATTTGTTCCAGGTCATGCCAAGTATAGGAGGTAGAACCAGAAATGACACCAAGGTCTGTCCCACAACCGGGGACTCTGGCAGAAGGATTTGGAGGGATTTCCAGAGGGTCTTCGACCCTCCTCATCCCATCCCTCAATCCGAGCTGGGGTTCCAGTTTATCTATTCTATCAATCAGACTTTTGCTTAAGAGTTTTTCGAAAAATGGTCTTATTCTACAAACAACATCATCTACAAAGATGACAACTTTGAAAAACACAGTCCCATACCTGGGGCATGCCTCAATTTGTGACTAGAAATTTTTACCTTCTTTCCCCCTCCTCCTGTGGAGGTATGGGGTGTGGCTGGTGGTGACTGTGGACGAG
The DNA here is from genome assembly GCF_000325575.1 of Pteropus alecto. Lineage (NCBI taxonomy): Eukaryota > Metazoa > Chordata > Mammalia > Chiroptera > Pteropodidae > Pteropus > Pteropus alecto. The sequence continues at coordinate 8,179,127 of NW_006494608.1, read as the reverse complement.
GATAATATGTCGCTGTGTGGGAAATGTTATACATACCTAACGTGTGATTTGGCAACGGAAGATAACATCTGAGTCATACAGCAGCCCTACATCAAAACAGTAAATCAAAAGCAAACAATGTGGGAAGGCAAATTCCTGTATTCTTACAGAGCCTCTGTTGGGAGGACTCCCATCTCAAGGCTCTTAACCCATAAATCAACAAATCCATCCCTTTTCTAAGAGGCAGTAAAAACCACCATTCCTGCCTCCACAGCGAGAAAGAGACTGGGACAGTGTGTGCCGTGCTCAACATGTCCAGTGCCCTGGAGACAGGAGGGTGCTGCATATCCTGTGACACTACTTGCAAATAGTTTTATCATAGATTCCTGTGGAGCAGTGAACACTTAAAAGGGCAAGGTCACAGAGCTACCTTATTGAGATGTTAGAGACATCTTCAAGTCAAGGGCTTCTCAATCCCTGTCCCCAGGAGCCCTGAGTGCCTCAGAAGTACCTCGGCGTTCACCCCAGGGCCATCTGGTCCTCCTCCTTCAACCGGAACCGGTCTTCTTTGTGTTTTATACAAAGAGATCTAAGTAAAATCTGGCTAAGAAATGAGGTGTTTCAGTCCACCTTTACATTTATGTGTGTGTGTGTATATATACATATATATATATATACATATACTCATATATATACACACATATATATACACATACAAATATAAAACATTAATGGCAGAACTACTGCTAGTTAAAGGGAGAGTTCACTGTAAAATTCTTTCAACAATGCTGTATATTTAAAATTTTTTCATAATAAAATGTGGGAAGAATAATTTGGGAACATATTGAGTACAGCTTTGGGTCATATGTGGTTCGCTGAATATTTTATTACATTTTCCTGTATCATTACTGTCTTTGAAAACATGGCTTCAAATGGCTGTACAGGGCGCCAGTGGGTGGGTGGGGGAGCACTTTCTTTACTCCATGCCCCTCTGGTGGTGGTTGTTGTCATTTTATAATTTTATAATTTATTTTTGTAATTAAAAAAAAAGTTCCCCTAGGTAAAGGGGATAAGGTTGGTGGGATGACTCTCTGAGACCACTAATTGGATTTAGCACGTCAGTATTTCGGTTTAGACTTCAGTAAACTAGCATTTCAGTTTTAACGTTCGCTGGAGAAGTAGTTCTTCACCTTACAAACCAATTTTGTTCCAAAAGTTCATTTGTAAGTTCTTGTTTGGAACTTGGGGTATATGTCCCTACAAAATGGACTCAATTTCTATTCTGGCCAGCGGGAGCTTTTCTGGCCCTTCATGAAACCAAAATAGATCTGATTTTCCTAAAGGATAGTAAAACCCTATTGACAGAAATCCTGAGGGGGACTTTCACAGGACAGGTGACAGAAACTATAATTTTTCTTAAAAAACAAACAAACAAACAAAAAAACTCTTTAGGGAAGTCTGGCTAGTGGCACCCTTATTTCTCATTTACTTATTTATTTATTTTTTTAGAGGGAAGAACAGCAGCCAGTAAAATCCCTTAGAACTTTCCTGAGGTAACTGATTAAGGGATGAAAGTGGGAGGGGAAAGTGGTCTTGAGTAAATGTGTGAGAACGAGCTCCTTCTGAGGTAAGCTGATCTGGTAATCAAGGGGACCAGGGATGAAGGAGCAGGCACAGGCTGCAGCCCCAGAATAAATTCATAGGAGGGCAGTGCCATCAAGAGGGGCAGTGATCCAGACCTGGGGGGCTCGAGGAGGAGTGTGGGATGAGGGCTCAGGGATAAGCCCACAGGGAACCTGGACCTTCCAAGTGAACGGAATATGTCTACGGCCCAGAAACAAATATTCTGGAACCTCATGAACAGCAACAGAAATGAGGAACTTCCACTGGTCAAAATTTCAGCAGGTCCAAATCACCAAGCACTGCCCTCAGATTACTAATTAGTTTGCATACCACAGTAACAACAGGGGCAAGTGACTGCCAGTAAAGTATGTTTCTATCATGCGGGAGATAGTATCTGCTTAGCTGGAAGTCCTATTATATCAGAAGATTGTAAGTCTCTGAATCACACAAGAGCTGCAGGGGCACCCAAACAACCAAAATAATCCTAAGAAACTGAGGTGAACATGCTAAAAGCCCAGGAGAGAGCAATTAGAGAGAAAACGGGATGTCAGCATTTAAATGGCAGGGCGATTGAAGTCCCCAGTGCTCGGTGGACGTGATGCTTCCAGAGATAAGGTGAAGGCAAAGTGACTTACCAGGGACAGATGGTGAACATGATTGGTGGCATATGGACCCCAAAAGGAAGTTCTGGACCTGGGAGACAGAAAGGACAGGCGGAACCCTCCACAGCATCCGGCCCCTGAACAGATACCTGAAGACTATCTGTGCATTTGAGGTTATCTTGAAGATAGTAATCAGACCACTGACTGGCCTTCTGATTACTCCCCATTTCTTTAAATCTAAATGCCATAAGATGCACCATTATTTTATGTACTAGGAAGAAAAAAAAACCCAACTGACCAGTTAAACTATGACACAGCGACTTTAAGACACATCTCAACTCTAGAGATGTGAAAATTGTGAAAATAGTGCATATTTTAGAAGCAAGAAATGTGGCAGATTGAAAGGATACTTACGACCTGGCTGTTTTGAGAAGAGTTGCCGAAACCACTACACCACCTCCCCGCCCCCACCACACCCCTCTCACCAGCACAAAGAAAAAGGGGAACCAGAATGTAGTGCCACACGATAGAGGGAAAGATGAGAAGGAGGTAGATGCATGAGAAGGGATCCACAGACAGAGCCGGCCCAGGGACAGATGGACTGCCTGTGAATCTCATTCACAGTCTCTGTGGAAGGTGGACTTGGCCACGGCGTGCAAGTCTTGGCCCACCCTTCTCCACTTACGTGGTGAGCTGATGCCAAGCTTGCAGCCCCTGTGGGAAGAGTGGCGGGCATGCTAGGCTTTTGCGGACATTTGCCAAGAGCTCACCTCCCTTGCGAATGAACCCCATTCCAGAGCAATCTCTTGCTGTGGCGCAGGTCCTAAAAGCAGGAGTCGGCTGCACAGGAAGTGTTTGTGCAAAGAATGAACCAAGTCTTCTCCCTCAGAAAATAGCTTCCCTCTGGTCTCCTTCAAGGGAGTTGGAAAGGAATGCTGCCCATTTGCAAATCAATAACTTACATTGGCTGCGTAGACAATAAAGCACAATATGTGATCCTAGAGGCCCATAATGGCTCAGTGTTCTAACATAATCCTGTCCTCCAAGAAGCAGACAGGAAAAAAGACACAGGCCTCCTGGCTGGTCTGCCCCATGCCTCACCAGGAGGTGGTGGTCTGTCTGCCTTTCTTTCTTTCTTCTTCTTTCTTCTTTTTCTTTTTTTTTTTTTTGGTGGAAAATCAGAAGCTTCAGCTGCAAATGCTGCCAAGAGCCGATGACACTCGAACATTTTACCACTTCCTACTTTTCACAGCTATTTGCATAAGGGTTGTTAGAGAAATACCTGTACCAGAAGGGCAATGATTTAATGGAAAAAGCATTCTGATCATTCACTTTCAGCCAGAATTTCACACACTCGGAGGCACTTGACATTATCCTTGGAAACCAGAAGAGAAACAGCTGCCACGCAGGCCACACCCCCAGGGATTTCCAGCCTTTTTGATACAAGGGGAGTCGCAATGCAGAGATTTGTTAGATTCTGTGAAATCTCAGCCAGGACCAGAAGCTGGGAGACCAGGTAATAAAACTGATCTCCCTCACCCCTAGATCAGGCCCTTGCTCAACCCGCAGAGACAATAAAAAGGGCCTGTAGCTGGTGAACTTAATTTTCCCCTGAATGTTTTACTCCCGTTTAATTACTCTGAGTCTAGCAATGGAGCAAGAGCCCTGGGCGATGCAGAGATGACCTGAACTCCTGGGTCCCTGGGCACCATGCCAGCCAGGGCTCCGGGAATCTAGAAATGAGCCATTATCAATCCACTTGCCCATGCGAAAGCTGGACTGGGCACGCTTCTGCTTCCTCTCCACTTGTGTGAGAGACAATCTTAGGAACTTCACTGTTCCCAGCAGAAAAGGAAAGGAATCCATTGCTTTGGGAAAGGCAATCCCTCAAACATGCATTCCTCAGTTCAAAGTTGCTGGAGAACCATTCGAATTGCCCACTCAACTTTAGGGAGCCAGCCTCAGTGGGAGGCCCCCATGCAAAGCAACCCACCAGATGAGCCAACATCTGACACATTCGGCTGTGGGTGTTCTAGATACAAATACAGAGCTTTTGCCTTTTACAAAGGCCAAATGGCATGCTGTTATGGGCAGTGGCTCAGCTGAGAGAGGTTTATAGGAAGCTGTTGCTGCTGCATGAAAAAAAAAAAAGCTGGTGGATTTTGTGCACTTGCAATGAAAATCCAAACTTGAACCTGGAAGACGGTTACCTGATGGTTTGGCATCTCTCCTGGCCTAAGCACTCCAGCTCCAACCCGGGGATTTCCACACTTCAGCCCTACACTCTTTACTGGACCTCGCTCACAATTTGTTGGGCACACGGGTGTAATTGCTGGCAGCTTCCCCATTTGGACTGGGTTCCAGACGGTATCTGATTAGTATGTAGGAGTCTGTTTTGGCCATTTGGCCTATATCGGATGGTCCATCTGGGGCGTCTGAACAGCAGCTGTTAGGCAGTTTGAGCGTAGGGAGATGAACGTTCTTCCCTGTCTCCCTGCTCAGTGTACCTAGAAGCGAGGGAGGAACTTCCATAACCCACGAGGGCTGAGTGCCGCATGGAGAGGACTGGCAGTCTACACCTCCTCAAACTCAGACAGCCCATGAACACCCATGGGAAAACACATCTATTAAGCACCTACTGTGTGCTGGGCATGGGAAAGAGGGATATATATGAGATACAAGTCCTGTCTTAAAAGAACTCAGAGACTACTAGGAAGGAAGACAGGTGAAATAAGAAACAATAATATGATATAACAGATACTATAACAGAGCCACCTGAAATGTGCTAGGAAACAGACGAGGACTTGGTTAATTGTATATGGGGGTGGGATCAGGGAAATCTCATTTAAACTGGCTCTTCAAGAGTGAGTAGAAAGTTGACAGTTGGACTGAGACAGAAGTCAGAAACAGAGGAACAAGAGGGGAAGGTGAGCAGAGCCAGGGCTGCGGCAGTGTGAAGGCCCATATGTTCACTTCACTCAGCAGACCCCAGGAAGCCACCGACATGACTTGAGGAACAGAGTGACAATTGGATCTGAGCTTCAGAAAAATCAGTTTTCAGATGGTAAGGCTGGATCAGACAGGCAATAACTAGAAGGAGGGGGATCAGTTAGGAGGCCGCCATGAAGATTCTAGAGAATAAGGGTGCGGACAAGGGCCACTGCTGTGGGGAAGACAGAAAGGTCAGAGCATAAGAGGGGAGAAAGGCCACCTGGGACCAACCTGAACGCTGCTGGGGTTAAAAAGCCTGGCGTGTCTGGTGTCTCACATCCAGCCTGCCAACATACCTCTCTCTGCCACATTTTCTAAACTTTCCTGATCCCCAGATATCTCCTGCCAGAATCTGAGCAACCTCTGGCTTCCAGCTCTACCTTTTATATCCACTCCAGATCATCACCTCCCCTCGCCCACCACCACCATGCACACAGCTTCCAAACCTGTCATCCACCAACTGACAAATGCTGGGCCATGGAGCCTCCCTGTCTTCCTCTGCATCTCCTCAGGCTCTAGGACCAGAAACCCCAAGAAGGAAACGGGGTATACTCCCCACTGGATTCTAGCATGGGCCCATTTCCAAATACAAACAACAAATAATTTACTGGAGGTGAGGCCACCCTTCTGGGTTTACCTACTCCACCTGGTATCAGGAATTCCAAGATCCATCTGGTGTACCTTTGCCCCCAAGTTCTGGACTCAAGGAATAAGGTAATCTTGGAGTCTTCTCAGAAACCTTTTGGGGATATTTTTCTGTGATCAGACAAATTTGGGCATGAGACAACAATCCTAATTTCTTCAGTAAAGTCCAGAAGGAATGCATCTAGAGTGGGACCAAGAGACCACTGAGACATTTATTAAAGAAAGTTCTCCAATTCAGAGATGACTTAAACACAGTGCTGAGGGCTGAGGAATTTGCCTGAGGCTGACTGACAGGAACATGAAATAGAGATCTGGAATACCTTGGCTCCTAGGCTCTAGTCTTCATGTCATGTCAAGCTTCTCTGGAAAGTACCTATTCTACGGCAAGTCCCTCGTCCTGCCTTGGAAAGGGCCTTCAAAGGGAAAACAATGTACATTGTCATTCTGCAGCAATAACTATTAGAGTAGGGTACATCTTTCTTTGAAATTTTTACTGAGATAAAATTCATATAACATCATCTTAAACATTTTAAAGGGTACGATTCAGTGGTTTTTATATATTCACAATGTTCCATAACGATTACCACTATCTAATTCCAGAATACTCGCCACTCCCAAAAGAAACCCCATACTTCCCAATGGACCTCTTTTCCTAGCCCATGATAACTATTTTTCTACTTCTATCTCTGTGTCTATTCTGGATGTTTCATATAAATGGAATCATACACTATGTGGTCCTTTGCTTCTGTCTTCTTTCACTTAGCATAATATTATCAAGGTTTATCCATGTTGTAGCAGGCTGCATGAATTCATTCCCTTTTATGGCTGAATAGTATTACATTGTATGGATGTACCATTTTCTGTTTATCCATTCATCAGCTGATGGATATTTGGGTTATTTCCATCTTAAGAAATAACTGTGGATAGTGTTTCTATGAACATTGATGTACAAGTTTTTATGTGAACTTAGGTATACAGCTAGGAGTGGAATTGCTGGGTCATATGGTAACTTTATGTTTAACTTTTCGAGGAACTGCCAAACTGTTTTCCACAGGGGCTGTTTCATTTTACATTCTCACCAGCAATGTGTAAGGGTTTCTCCACATCCTTACCAACACTAGTAATTTCTCCATTTCCCCCATAAATATATATATTATAGCCATTCTAGTGGATGTGAAGTGGTATCTCATTGCAGTTTTGACTAATGACTAATGATGCTGAGCAGTTTTTCATGTGCAATACATCTTTTATGTTCTTGATATTATGGAAACTGAGATAAAAGGTATAAAGTCTTGGGCGCCTTTTCTTAGATGAAGAAGTGGGCCTGGTATACAAGCACAAAACTGACCCACATACAGATTGCAGCGGGGAAACCTAATATCCAACAGACAGGTTCCTTTGGTCAGTTCCTATGTGCAGGAAGCAAATGTGGCCTTGGGAGTAGGGTGAGAGTTGGGAAGGCTGCTCAAGCCCACAGAAGCTTTCAGATCCATCTGGGGCCCATCCTGCTGAGTTCCTCTTGCTGGCTATTGGGTCACATCTGTTTCTGTGGGCCTTCATGACTGCCTCCACCTTTACCATGGCAGCCCAATTTTGTCCACAGGCATGAAGGTGAAATTAATGAGGTTCTGAGATCCTCAGCTGGTAAGCAAATTGCAGGCCTAAGAAGAGCTGAGGAGCTAAGCATAAATGCCATAGGATGGATCCACCTCAGAAGCCAAGGGAGCAGATAGCCTGAAATGCCATCCAATGTCAGGGGTGGGCACTCACTGAAGCAAAACCCTCCAGTGGTACAGGGCAGCAAAGTGGCCCCTGGTTGACTGGTGCATGAGCACTGTGAGATTTTGAGCCACTCTGCCAAAAGCAAAGGCAGAATACAGGTGGGCAACCACCTTTCTGAAAGCAGGTCACTGGCCGCCATAGCAAAGGGTGTTTACCGCAAGGGTGAGTATCTATGGACCAATGCTGCCTCTTTTTTTTCATTGCTGCCTTCTGGCCATTTCATCTCTTTTTCAGGGCCATTCCAAGAAATAGGAGGGGGAAAAAAAAACAAAACAAAACCCACCAGTGCTTGCTCCCACAATTCTTGTAGAAAGATATAGTTGAGTGAGTCAGGTTGAAGCCAATGGATTCCTGCTCTATCTGTTACTGTTTAATAAACCATCCCCAAAATTTGTTGCTTAAAAGCATAATTTGTTATTATCTCTCACGGTTCTGTGGATTGACTAGACTCAGCTGGGCAATTTTTCCTTGGGATCAGACGTCAGCTGAGGCTTTAGTCATATGAAGCATCCTCTGGGCTGTATGTCCAAGATGGCCAATTCACATGCCTGGTATTTGATCCTGGTTGTCAGGTGGAAGTTCAGCTAGGGATGTCCACTGGAGTGGATTTCTTACAGCATGGCAGCTGGATCCCAAGAAAGAGAGTACCAACAGCGAATGTTCCAAGAAACTTAGGAAGAAGTTGCAAGACTCCTATGACCTAGCCTCAGATGTCACAGTGTCACTTCTGCCATATTCTATTGGTGAAGTGTCACAGGGAGCCCTTCCCAACTCTATAAGGCCAGTATTAACTACCAGAAAAGACATCGTAAGAAAAGTATAGACCAAATCCTTTATGAATAGAGTTGTAAAAATCCTCAACAAAATACTAGCAAACCAAATTCAACAACACATAAAGAGAATTATACACCATGGACAAGTGGAATTGATTGTAGGAATGCAAGGGTGGTCCAATATACAAAAGGCAATCCATATAATACACCATATTAATAGAATAAAGGACAAAACCACATGATCATCTCAATGGATGCAACAAAAGCATTTGGCGAAATTCAACATTTATGATAAAAACTCTCAGCAAACCGGGAATAAAAGAGAACTTCCTCAACTTGTTAAAGGGTATTTATAAAACGTCCACAACTAATATCATACTTAATGGTGAAAGATTAAAAGCTTTCTCTCCAAGGTCAGGAACAAGACAGAGATGGCCACGCTCACCACTTCTTTTCAATATTATATGGGAGATTCTAGCCAGGGAAATTAGGCAAGAAAAAGAAATAACAGGCATCCATATTAAAAAGGAAAAGTAAAACTATCTGTATTTGTAGATGACATGATCTTATATGTAGAAAATCCTAATGAATACAACACACACATACACATTAGATACTAAAAAGGAAAAGTAAAACTTATCTGTATTTGTAGATGACACAATCTTATATGTAGAAAATCTTATAGAATACACTCAAAACTATTAGAACAAGGTGAGCAAGCTGCAACATAAGAGAATGGTACACAAGAATGAGCAATCTAAAAATGAAATTAAAAAAAGAATTCCATTGGCAATAGCATAAAAAAAATTCTTACAAAGAAATTTAGCCAAAGAGGTGCAAGACTTGTACACTGAAAACTGCAAACATAGTTGACAAATTAACAATTAGTGTAAAGATCTTAAAGACATCTCATGTTCATGTACTGGAAAACTTAATATTGTAAAGATAGCCATACTCCCTAAACTGATCTACAGATTTAACACAATCTCTATAAGAATTCCAGCTGCCTTTTTTGCAAAAATTGACAAACTGATCCTAAAATTCATATGTAAATTCAAGGAGCCCATGTTGTTTCAAGCTGAAACAACTTTGAAAAAGAGCAAAGTTGGAGGACTCATATTTCTTGGTTTCAAACTTATTATGAAGCTACAGTGTGGTATTGGCATGAGATAGAGATGTAGATCAATGGGATTGAACTGAGGTCCAAAAATAAGCCCTCATATTTATGGTCAGTTGGTTTTCAACAAGAGTTCCAAGACAATTCAAGGAGGGAAAGAATAGTCTTTTCAACAAATGGTATGAGGTCAACTGGATAGCCACATGAAAAAGAATAAATTTGGGCCCCTACTTCACAGCATTACAAAAGTACCTCAAAATAGATCAGAGATCTAAATGTAAGAGCTAAAACTATAAAATTCTTACAAGAAAACTCAGGAGTAAATCTTTGTGACTTTAGATTATACAATGGTGTCTTAGCTATGACACCAAAAGCACAAGCAACAAAGAAATAATCGATAAATAGGACATAATAAAAATTAAAAGCTTCTGTGCTTCAAAGCAAACCATTAAGAAAGCAAAAAGACAACTTAGAATGAAAAAAATAGTTGCAAATCATGTATCTGATAAAGGATTTATATCTAGAATATATATATATATGTGTGTGTGTATAATATATAATATGTGTGTGTGTGTGTACACACACACACACACACACACACACACACATATGCACGTATTGAAGCAAGTAAATTTAAGCATAACAAATGATATATATACACACACACACACATACCTCTTACAACTTAATAAAAATGTTGAAATAACCTGATTAAAACTTGGGCAAAGAATTAAAAAAACTTTTCTCCAAAAAAGATTGCCAATACGTGCCAATACAGACATTAAAAGATGCTCAATGTTACCAGTCATCAGGGAAATGCAAATCTAAACCACAATATGACACTGCTTCACACCCACTAGCACGGCTATAATAAAAAAGATGGACAATAACAAATATTGGCAAGGATGTGGAGAAATTGGAACCCTCGTACATTGCTTGTGGGAAGAAAAAATGATGCAGCTGCTTTGGAAAATAGTTTGGCAGTTCTTCAAAAAGTTAAGCATTGAAATACCATATAATCCAGTAATTCCACTTGTAGATATATACCCAAGAGAACTGGAAAAAAAAAAAAAGTCCACACAGAATCTTGGACACAAATATTCATAGCAGTACAATTCACAATAGCCAAAAGGTGGAAGTAACCCAAATGTCAACTGATAAATGGATAAACAGAATGTGGGGTATATTCATAAAATAGAATATTATTAAGCTATAAGAAGGAATGAAGTAATGATTCATGCTACAACATGGATAAACATTGAAAACATTACACTAAATGAAAGAAGTAAGATACAAAAGGCCACCCATCGTTTGATTCTATTTATGTGAAATATCTAGAATAGGTAAATCCATAGAGAGAGAGAGGAGGTTAGTGGTTGCTAGTGGCTGGGGTCATGTAGTGGGGATGGTGGGTGACTGCTAATGGGTAATAACAATGTTCTGGAGTCAGGTGATGGTGTTGTTGGCGTAATTTTGTGAATATGCCGAAAATATGGAATTATACACTTTAAAGAGGTGAATTTTATGACACATGAATTAATCTCAATAAAGCTATTATTAACACACAGACACACAGACACACACACACACACACACACACACACACACACGTGTGAATCACAGGGTCAGCCAAATGTCACACAGAGGGGACTACACTGGAAGGTGCGTTCTCTCCAACTTGCTACTCTTTGTGGAGGTAGCCGAGGAAGACCTGAGTGGTAAAACTGTGGTTTACCCTGAGAATGAGAGTCAGCTGGTAGAGTAGAAAGCACGTGGTTAGTAGAGACAGGTAGATCCAGGTTCAAATCCTGACTCTGCTACTTATTAGCTGCATGAACTCAAGTGAGGTACTTCATTTTTCTCTACCCCAATTTGCTCAGCTCTTTCTAGATTGATAGGATTTAAAGGCTAATATATGCAAAGTGCCAGGTAAATAAATAATAGTTGTTCAGTAAATGGTAGTTCTTATTCTTAGTTCTGTCTTGTTGGTATAATTATTAATACTAGTGGTCCTTGCCAACATCCAGTAACATCTACCATGTGGCTTGGGAATTATCTGGGAATTTTTATTTTCCAAGCTATTTTGGTCCTCCAGGATACATCAGAGTCACAGAATTTTTGAGCTATAAGATTTCCTAGAAATCACGTGATCAACATATAAATGACAGAAATGATAAATTAGCCTTAATATATACAGAGCTCTTACGAATCAATGAAAAAGATTGAGACCAATAGAAAACTAACCAAAAAACATGAAAAAGCAACTCACACAAGAATGCATGCAAGTGGCTAATAAATACATGAAAAATATTCACCTTCATTAGTAATCATGAGAGTGTAAATAAAAGATAACATTTGAACTTATTAAATCATCAAATATTTGAAAATCTTTAGTGAAGTATTGGCCAAAGTTCAGAGAACAGCCACTCTCACACATCTCACACATTCCTGATGGGGTGTGAATTGGTACAGTATTTCTAGAGGGCAATTTAACAATGAGTATCAAAAGCCTCAAAAATAGCATTTCTCTTCTAAACATTTATACTATGGAAATAATCATGAATGTGTGCCAAAAATTTAGCTACAAGGATATTCTTTTATTGACTGTAAAATTATTTTTAATAGTGAAACAACCAATATATTCAACAGCAGGGAACTGGTTAAATAAATTATAGAACACATATACAATAGAATAGTTAATAACTTGGAACAATGCTCACCACAATCAAAACAATATAAAATCATCTAATTTTTGTAAATATTTTTTTAAAAAAGATCAGCACTGGTTAATTCTAGGTGACAGGATTATAGGCTAGTTTTTCTTCTTTTGTTGATGTGTATTTTCTATAGTGATCATATATCACTTTTGTATTAAAAATTTTTTTATTAAAAAATTAAAAAATATATATATTTACTCATATATTTACCTTAAAAATTTACTCATAGAGGCCCAAAGCCTCCACAAATGTCTGCTCAGGGTGCCCAGCCTAGAGCATACTGATTCTCAGCTCACTCAATATCCACTCTCTCACCTCAAGTCCCTTCCTCCTCCGGACCAGAGTATGTCCTCAGGGGCAGGTCACTGCTCTTTGCTCCTCTCTGGGTTCCCCGCTCCAACACCCTACATTAATTATCACCCCAGGGAATCACACAGCCTCCATGCTCCCACCTGCAAGCTCCCCTCCAATCCCCAGAGCCCAGCACTGCCACAAATAAGAACTCTCCACAGAAGTTAGTCTGTGATTTCACTTCCCTGCCAAGGAAAGGGCAGAAGCCTCCTTGACAGCACCGTGACAGCTCATAGGCCCGGCCCCGCATGGTAACATGCATGGGGGGTGGCGGGTGGCAGAGGGTCCCTGGCAGGGAGAAGGGAGCTCAATCAGACCCTTCCAACCCACCTGAGACATGCTGTCAACTTTTCAAGGGCAAGAGGGTGAAGCAGCATGTCCTCCAAAATCTTCACCAAAACATCAAAACAGCAGGGCTAGGAGCCCACTGGGAGATGTGCTGGTCTGTGGGTCACAGGAAGCAGCCTCTCTCACTGGGTAGTTTCTAGCCTTTAGGAGGTGTGGGGTTGTTAACTTGGTTTCCTGACCCCTTCCCTCCCTCCTCCTCAAAGTGCGGCATATAGATTTTCCTCCTAAGTGAAGTGAACACAAATGATGGCTCCCTGAGGATATTCAGGCCCAGGTTGGGCTCTGGAGTCTGGGGTCACTTCCTCCCCACCCCAACACTTCTCATCTAAACTTACAGGAAGATCAAACCCAGCTGCTCCTCCCTCCCTACCCTCAACCCTTTAAATCGAGCCACCCTGATGGTGGAGGCAAGTTCACACACAATTTTTCATATTCTGGGGCTATACCAAGAGCTTTCAATGTTTCTTAAACTTCCATGTTTTATTTTAAAAATTAATGTAAATTTTGTTTTACACTCTAATTTTGCTCTACTATGTTTCATTAATTCTGAGCCATTCTCCCCCACCCCCACCCCCCACCACGACCACACTGTAGCATCTTTAAAATCAGGATGGATCTTTAAAATCAACAGTGGCTGTAGTTTAATTGGCAGCATTTTTTTTTATTATTATTATTTACTATGAAATGAAGATAAAAAAATAAAACTTTCCACTAGAAAGTACCCTGCAAGTAGAACTGAGGCTCTGAAAGATGTGCCAAGTCTGCACACTGCCAGCTCCCTGCTTAGGTCTCCAGTTTAAGGGCCATTTCTTGATGGTGTTTCCTTCTGAGCCGTTAAGTCCAGTGGCATCCACAGCGCAGTCTGCCAAGGCACTGCGTCTTCTGAACAACGTTCCTAGTCTTCCCGTCTGGGGATTCTCAATGGCAATGAGAGGAGATGTCTACTGAGCACTTACTATGGGCTGTGCATTGAGCTAAGTATTGTCTGTTCTCTTTTTTTATTCTTCCCAACAACCCTATGGAGTATTTGTGATTATCCCATTTAACAGATGGGAAAATTGAGACTCTAGGGGGTGATGTGACTTTCCTAGGACTGCATCGAAGCCAGGTCTCTCTGACTCAAGAGGCCTAGTACTGACCCCTTTGCCTCCTGACGAGTAGACACAGAACAAGTGTGGGGCTTCTGTCAAATATTCTGCGCCCTTCTGCTCCCTCTGTTCTCAGAAGGAGGGATCCATGACCCATGTGGTCTACCTGTTTAGAAAGCAGGCCTCGTTTGCCTGCAGGAGGGCCCCTCTCAGGAGCTCCCCAGCCTGCCCTCCTGGCTCCCCAGCCTCTGTTCATGCCCTCGCTGGGAGCCCTGATGTGTAGGGTGAGCTGGAGAAGTGGATAAAGTCCGAGCCCAGAGAGGCTAAAAGTCGTTATTAAAAGAGGCTGAACGTAGGTCTCTGCCCCCAAGAAACTTCAGTCCTTACTCCTTCCTGTTGCCCTTTTCCTTCTAACGCATCTCTTCATTTTGGTGAGCTTTCAAACTCACCTTCCAACAACACCCCTTTCCCTTTGCTCTCAAATTCTTTTTCCCTTTGCTCTCAAATTCTGGCCCATGTTTTGCTCCTATAATTGAAGCGCAACCCAGCAGTTAACCTGCGGAAACCACCTGACTTCTTAGACATGCCCCCTCTGTCAGGCAATGATAACAGCTGCCACTTCCTGACTCTCAACAGTGCGCCAGCTCATGAGTCAGCCCTAACCCTCCCTAGGACCAACGCTGTTGTTAAACTGAGCAAGCTGAGACACAGAGAGGCGAGGTAATTTGCCCAAAGTCACACAGTGAGGTGGCAGTGGGGCCAAGCTGTTAGCTAAGATCTGAGTGTAAAGCCTGTATTTTGCCTTCTCCGAGAACAGGCTCCTCCACTATCAATTATACACAGGGATGAGATTCAAAAGTGGCTTCTTCATCCAGTGTACCACGTTATCTGTCTATCTCTGTCTCCAGGTAAAAAGCCTGTCATATCAGCAAATCATGTCAGTAGGGCTAGATTTTAAAGTGGTTTTACTATCTAGGCTTCTCTCTAACTTTCTACCCCAAACCAGGGAGAACTTTTCCTCAAAGAAGTTTTAAAAGTGTAATGAACTCTAACACCAAAATTCAACTCTTAAAGTAGCACACACATTGGATCCTGTCCCATGTAGCTCACACCACGGTTACATCTGGGTGCATGCATGTCTCCCCCACGAGCTGTAAAATTCTTTAAACACTTTTGTTTTGAAGGGATGGGGAGCCATGTCTTTGAGGAGGAAGGATCTCAGGAAAGCCACAGAATCCATTTCCAGAAAACGTGTGCACACACAAAATATGCCCTTATGCTTCCAAGAGTCTTCATGCAATTGGAGGGCTTTGCACATCACACAAGTCAAGAGTCACTATTTTGTGTCCCTCCCAAACCCCAGCAGAGGGCTCTGTGCACAATTAATGCTGAATAATTTTGTTAAGAAGAAATGCCACTACTTCTTTCTCCTACTCTTCCCGCCACCATCTTTGGTCAGAAAAGATGTAGTTGTTCACTTCATGACACTTCCTGTAAGGCACTTTCCCATTACTCCCTCCTAAGGTCTCCATACCATCCTCCCCTTGTTCTCTATGAAGTTCTCACACTGTCTTGTCTTGTTCTAGGCCCTGAACCTTTGAGCCTATTCTCAGGCCCTGTGCCATCCACACCCCACCTCCCGAGACCTGCCTGCTGTGGTCTGAATGTTTGAGTTCCCTCCAAGTTCACATGTTGGAATCCTAGCGCCCAGTGTGATAGTGCTAGTTAGTAGAGCCTTCGGGATGTGATTTGAAGGAGCCTTCAGAATGGGATTAGGGCTCTTATGAAAGAGACCCCACAGAGCTCCCTAACCCCTTCTGCCATGTGAGGACACAATGAGAAGTCTGCAACCCTGAAGAGGGTTCTCACCAGAATCTGACCATGCTGGTGCCCTGACCTAAGACTCCTAGTCTAGAATTGTGAGAAACAAATGTCTGTTGTTTAAAAGCCACCTAGTCTGTGGTGTTGTTATAGTAGCCTGAGCAGACTCAGACACTGCCTGTTCCTCTTCTCTTCCTGATATATTTTACTGGCTCTGTGCATCAGGAACCCTACAGTCCCACCCTTCTCTCAGAGATGAAGCTCACCAGGCCTTGCCCCTGATTTCTGGCAGATGGAGACCCAATTCTAGAGATCTTGACCTCGTTAGTTCAGTCTTCTGCACTGGCCTCTGCCCAGCAAGTGCCTCCTCTCGCCCAGGAAGCAAAAGCACCAGTGGCCATGTGCAGTCTGGCCTCAGATTTTCGGCCCCAGCAGGGCTCCCCTGGGTAGTAAAGTACCCTTGGGCAAGTCAGAAAAAGGTGACCCTCTGGGCAGATGTAGCCTGGAGGGTACACAGCTCCTTTGACCCTTGGGCTGGCACACCTGAAGTGGGCCCTCCTGCACACATCATCCTGGCTGCTCTGACTGGAGCGGCACTGGGCTGTTACCTCAGAAGTGCTGAGGAATCGTCCCGGACAAACCAACTCTCCGAGCCTCCACCTGACTCCATCTGACACCCATGTCCACAGAAGCACATGAACAACATCCAAAAGTGAAAAGAGTGCAGTGTCCATCAATGGAAAAATGGATAAACAAATGTGATATAGACACACGATGGAATACTATTCAGTTTTACAAGGAAGGAAATTCAGATACATGCTATAATATGGATAAGCCTTGAGGACATTATGCTATGTGAATAAGCTATGGATAAGCCTTGAGGACATTATGCTATGTGAATGAGCCAGTCAAAAAAGGACAAATACTGCATGATTCCACTTATCTGAAGTACCTAGAATGGGCAAATTCAAAGAGACAGAGGTAGAGTAGAGGCTACCAGGGCTGAGGGGAGAGAGGGATGGGGGGTTCTTGTTTAATGGGTACAGAGTTTGTTTGGGATGATGGAAAACTTCTGGAAAAGAATAGTGGTGGTGATATTGGACAACAGTGTGTGTGTACTTAGTGCCACTGAATTGGATACTTTAAAATAGTTAAAATAATAAATTTTATTTTTATTTTTAAAAGCTTAAAAATTAAATGTGCTCTACAATGTGATTTAAAAAAAAGAAAAAAGAAATAGCCATATCTGCCTTTACGTCACTTTGAAAAGATATGAGGATTTACTATACTTCCTATAAGAGCTGGACACATGCAGAATTTACCTGAATACCTAATCTCCAGGTGACAATACCTCCATAGGGGCCTAACACCTTTGGACACAGGGCAATTTGAGACCCCATTGGATGAAAGGTGTTACATAAAAGTAAACATCCCACTTCTTCCTGCCCAGTCCCTCTACTCACAGATCCTGTCCCCACAGGCAGCTAGTGTCTCCAGGAAGGCCGCGGCAGCAGGACCCACTCTGGGTAGGCATACACTGCCATCCTGTTATAAATCCTTCCCTACAAAGCACTAAAGACTGGTCCTCTCTCTGTGCCAAGAAGTCTTTTTCTGACCATCTGTAATCCATTCAAAGGCAACCAGCAGGAAATGGCGGCAGGGAAAACTCCCGTGCAACTCAACTGGTGGGGCCACCTCTCTTCGCGCTCACGGCCAGGAACAGGAAGTCAGCCTTTCTCGGGACACAGAACATCTGGGGGAGTTCTGAAAGCTGCTGGGCGTCTGTCAGGGGCTAAATGGGCTCAAGACAGATGCTCACAAAATTTGGTAAGAAACACATGCTGTATTGAGTTTTTAAATTAGCTCTGAAGAAAACTCATTTGAAAAACCAAAACAAACCACAGGCCCTCAGAGGGGTAAAAAAAACATATGATAACTAACCTCAAAAATGCTTTCTTCTGATTTCTATGGACAATTAGACCACAATTTCAAGTGGTTCAAATCCTTCTTATTACGGCTCCCCTTCCAATCTGGTATTGTCAGCTGCTTCTTTCTCATAGTGACAGCTTCATTTTTTGGCACTAAAAGCTGAAATCCTCAAAGGTGACCTAGAACTGGCCTGTATAGGCTCGCAAGGCCAGACTGTTAAAGTTTTCAAGAATTTGGTGAGCCAATTAATAAATTATTAAAATTATTTGACATAAAATTAAACGTATTATATTGATAAAAGAAATGAATACTCAAAACTGATTACTTCCTATTTATTTTCCTGCATTTTACTATTATCTATGCTTTGAGCGGGGGTTGACAACTTTTTCTAGAAAGGGTCGGGTAGTAAATATTTTATGTTTTGAGTGTCTTTGTCTCAGCCATTTCACTCTGCCACTGTAGTGCAAAAGTAACCAGAGACAATACAGAAATGAATAAATGTGGCTGTGTTCCAATAAAAACTTTATTTACAAAAACAGATGACAGACCGGATTTTGAAGATGGGCCATAGTTTGCTGACTGCTGCTGTTGAAGTTATTTACATCTACTGTATCTGTATGGTGAAAATTCTATGTAACGCTGGTCTAATGCACTTCTCTTCCCAACTCTGAGTGCAGTGATCGCATATGGACAGCTTGAAATGTGGTGCTGGGACAGTTTATATCACAGAAATCACCAAGTGCTACAAATAAAGGATTGATTTATTATTTGATTATCTAGATTTAAGAAAATGATGGAGAAAATTTTAGTGATGCTTTTAGATTTAAAAGTATATCTATAGGTGTATTGTGAGTAGCACAAAAAAAATGACATATTTTCTTGGTACTTGAACACTATTATCCAATTCAGAAAGGAATCGTCATCAACGACCGAGAGAAGGTTCCAACATATCTTTTTGTTCTTTCACCTTACTCACTGACTTAAATGAAAATATCAACCAATACTTTGATTGACACCTGTTTGTCAATTTCAGTTTTTTAGGGTGGTCGGAGATAGAATTTGGCAAAATTCATCGAAAGCATTCTGTGAGAATCCACTGACTATATGGAAATTTACCATAAGGAGTAGTAAATATTTTATTATTTTAAAATTGTATGCTAAACAGCCTTTTTAATAGTAAAATGTATAATAAACATGTATATACAAATTTATTTACAGAGCAAGTTATTAAGCATTTACTAGCACAACATTGATTGTAATAGAAAAGCTGTTACAGATTAATTGGGCAGCAAGACCTAAAAATGTGCGTGTGTGTGTGTGTGTGTGTGTGTGTGTGTGTGTGAGAGAGAGAGAGAGAGAGAGAGACTAACCCTTCCCTCTAGCACACTGAACAGAAACAGCGAAACACAAAAAAGGAGCTTGTTTCCTGAAAAGTCTACTTTATAAACAAAACAAAACCAAACCAAACCCAAACTAAACCAAACCAAACCAAACCAAACCAAAACAAAACCAAAAACTGAGTTGTGTTGGTTATCAGGTAGGTATACAACTGGACTAAATTACAAACAGTTTCTCTTCAGTATTCATGGCTGATCCAGGACTCATTCTAATTTCTTTTTCCAAAAACGACTTTCTGGGGAATTCACAGACCTCACCAGGCCTTTATTTATGCTGTTCTCTCTCCGTAGAATGCTCAGTGTCAAATCCTAGTATCCTTGATGGAGCATTCATTCATTCATTCATTCATTCTTCAAACATTAACTTGGCTCCAATTACATACCCTTCTGTGCTCCAGGGTCAGAAACCCAAGGTCAAAGGTCAAAGGTCTTGCAGATAGCGACTGAAATCTCTTCCTTCCCTGGGCTCCAGGGCATTCAAGCCACCTTTCACTCTCTAAGTGGCATCAGAGTTTCTAGTCTGCTGCCTGGAGAGTTCCTGGGTTCTTGGAGGGCAGGGGCCAGGGCTATTCCATCTTTATATCCTGCACAGAGCCCCACCCAATGCAGGAGTGTCTGGACACTGCCTAGTGAATCATGATGCAGGAAGTACTGCTCTAGCTTCATAACTTGCAGAGCATCACTCACTCTGGTTTGCAATTTAACTCCAGCAGTTCACCGGACCCAGGCTAAATGCTGGGCTCCAGCTGGAAGGTAGAAGGATTAATTTAAGTATAATTATCTCCTTCCTCCCCCAAATTAGAGAAGAAAGTCACTGGGTGTGTGGAATAATGTTTCTTCATGTTTTAAAACTCATGCCGTATCAACCAAGATGTGATCACACTTCACTTCTGAAGTTTGCACTACAAAGCTTGCTCTATTTACCTAGATTTGCCATAGATTATGGGTTTTCACACTCATCTTACTGAAAAGTGCCTGTCCTTGCCCTTGCCCCACCTTAGTGTAAATCATGGGTGTGCAACTCTTTACTCTGAAAATTGCTAATCAGAGGGAAAAACTTTACTCTGCTTTTTCAGGAGGAATTCAATAGTCCATCCCTTGTTGATGAGAAGTCTTCATTATAGAAGTCTTCTTTATAGATCAATGTCAGCCAATAAATGTAGATCAAATGACCATTCTACAACCCCAAAAGAAATAACTGATTCAGGCAAGGATCAATGGATGCCAAGGTGATTCCATGAAATTTCTTGTTGGACAACAAGTTTCACTTGGTACCAAAGCATCACCCACAGAATGGTGTGCTAACTGCAGAAGGAAAACATATCTGCAATGGAGAGAGGTGGCTACCACCTTACCACCTGATCAATACCTAATATTGGGTGCCCTGACATCATGTGCCCCCTGACGAGATGCTTAATGAAGTGCTCAGAATCGCACGGGATGTATTCTTGCCAAAATGCTGAGCTCGAATCTGAGATTTTAGCTCTAATTTCCAGTATGGGGGAAAACCATGGCATGGAAAAAGAAGGTAAATGACACCACGAGGAAGTAATCAGACAATTCAGAATGCGAAGCATTTTAAATGGCAATGTTTTATATGTGTATACACAGAAATATATATGTATACATATGTATACATATATACACACACATACAGGGGGTACTGTTCTAGATTAAAATCAACTAAAGAGACATAACAACCAAACGTAATGTATGAATCTAGATAGGATCCTTGTTATATGTATTTTTAAAATGTATCTATGAAAAAAAGCAGCTATAAACTTTGCGGGGTAGGGGATAATAGGAGAAATTTGAATAGGAACTAGATATTAGATGCTATTAGAGGATGGCTATTAGTTTCTGAAGTGTGATACTGATATTATAATTATGTAGGTGAATGCTTTTATTTTTAGGAGATGTGAAGTGTCATGTTGTCTGCAACTTTCTTCCAAATGGTTTAGCAAAAACATACATACATATTTATACAAGATGAGGCTCTAAGAACTTGAGTAGCTCAAGGTTACACAATCAAGATGTGTCAAAATAATAAATATTTAGAGGTGAAGTATCACAATGTCTACAACCTAGTTTCAAATGGTACAAAACATATAGCTTTATAAAAAGGCAAATAAGATGAAATGTGAACTAATTTTTAACTTTAAGTGGTACATATATGAATGACCATGGTACTATTATTATTTCAATGTTATGTTCAAAAACTTTTAAAATTAACATTAAGATGGAGGGGCAAAAAAGAAAATTTGAACTGAGAAACTTTAGGCTGCTCAAAGGTGTCTGTGACTCTAGACCTAAAACGTAGCGCTTTTCCTCTGACTTTTCACTGCTGACATATGAACTCATGGAGGATCTTGGGGCTGTGACATCCTAAGCTGAGCTGGGCCTTTTTGCATTGTGGTTCCAAATATTTACCTAAACAGAAACTTCAGAAGTCCTGCACATTCTTAGAATCTCAACAGCTTTAAAACATGAGATAATAAATCAAAGAAACTCATAAGTCACTTCCAAGCTGCTTTCAAAAATGAAAATACTAATGAATGTAGAGTTGTTTTAAAGGATATAGAGTTTCAGTTTTACAAGATGAAAAGAGATCTGGAGATTGGTTGTACAACAATGTGAAATGTACATAACACTACTGAACTGTATCCTTAAAAATGATCAAGATGGTAAATTTTATGTTATTTGTATTGTACCACAATTAATAAAGAAAAAAATAAAATAAAATAGAGGTATATCAAGACATATACCTGGAAAATAAGTTGGATGCCTAGACAAACTACAACACTCTATTGGATGAAAAAAAAACTCAGGAAAGAAAAAGGGAAGATATGGTCCTTCATACCCATCTCTACAAGATTATAAAGCAGTTGTGAGAATAAGACATCAGGCAAACAGTGGATTGGCTTTGTGAAATGAAATGGCCATGAAGTGTAAGATTTAGGCCAAAGTACATGGTAGGTACGGACAGCAACGTGGGGTCCAGAGGAGGTCAGGGTGTGCAGCCTGAGAGGCTGAGGAAGGCTTCTTCAGAGAGAAAATGGGGCCTGGGACCTGCAGAATGAGAACCATTTGCTTGAGGACAAGGCACTAGAAGCAGAGGACCCCACAGAGGCAAAGACTGGGATCAGGATGGAACATGGCTTGTCCAAAGGGCTGTGAGAGGCAAACCACCTGTCCGGATTTGAAGGGACTGAGGCATAGAGGACCTGAAATACTGTATTAACTGTGGTCGATGGGGAAGTTTTCACTAGAGGAACAACCTGATAAAATGTGACTTTTAGGCGATTAATTTTGAAGTGGAATGCAGGGAAGATGGAGACAGGGAGACCAATTAAGCAGTTATTATAAAAATCTAGGTAGGCTATGAGGCAGGCTAGCCGGGGGTGGGGGTTGAGGGAGTGGAAGGAAACGGAGAGGGCCAGAGAATTGCTCTTAACGCAGAGCAGGAGGGCAGGAGAAAGGGAAGGAGGGCCTTCCTGAAGACAATGGGCAAGGGAAGACACAAAGAAGGCTCTGCGCTTGCCTGGGGTCTGTGGGGGGAGATCTGGGGGTGCAGTAAGGATAACCACAAGGGGCTGTCCAATGCAGGACACCAGAGGGCTGAGTCAAGCACTCTGTAGAGAAGAGGTCAGGACTGGAGGCAGAAGTGCCAGAATCACCACAGAGGAATGTTCGAGGTGTGGGCAAGGAGCAGGTGAGCTGACACGGAGCCAAATAGAAGGAGGAGCTGGCAAAAGAGGCCTAAAAGTAGGTGTTACCAAAACTTTGGCAAAGAAAATATCATTTTCAAAAAGCTCTAGGACAATTTACTATTTAATGGAAACCCCAATAATTACTTTTGGAAAGCAAATAGCCCACCAATCTAAGGCTGAATTGTTATATACTGGGTTTGCAAAAAACAGGGTGGTCTCTGTTTTCAATTGTCTTCTGCCATTAAGTGTTTGGTCTGAGCTTCTGAAAGTGGCAGGGCTCCTTTGAGTTCCACCTTATCTTTGGGTCTTGCCTTGCTTCTGCAAAATATTGTGAGGTCAAAGTCAAGGGCGTAGCTTAAGGGAACAGAAGCCTCAGCTAACAGGGTTGTCATGGGTGGGTAGGCCAAATGGGGCCAACCTCATCCAAATGTGAGCAGTTTCACCTTCCTGGTGTTTTCCTTTCTTCCTGCCAGTCTGGGCTGATTCTGCCATGTGTGAAAGGTGCTCCAGCCCACAACCTGTTGGCCCTTAAATGAGGATTGAAATACTAGCCAGCAGACCAAGAGGTCTGGGGCCTGCCAAAGAAACCCCACAACTGAATAGAAAGGACAGTGCTGAAGAGGAACCTTTGACACTTGTCAAAGGTTCTCCTGGTCTCTGAAATCAGAGAGAGAGAGAGAGGCAGAGAGACAGAGACACAAGGAGACATAGAGAGAGATAGAGACAGAGACACAGAAAGAGACAGAGAGAGACAGAGATAGAGATAGAGATAGAGACAGAGACAGACAGACAGACAGACAGACAGAGTCCTCCAGGACCAGCCGGGCCATTGAGTAGGAAATGCTAAGTGCTGGTTAATGGAGAGTAGGTGAAATCCAAAGTCAGGGAACCTAACATTACCACATCACCCTGTCCTCATGGGGGAGATGCATTCTGTGCCTTTTTCAGCTGCTCCAGTCAAAGAATTTTCTTTGTCACTGCCTCTCAGAGCCAGTGACAACTAGGGCATCGCTGTGGCTGAAGAAGGGAAAGGTCTTTCACACCCACTTAGCAGGCAGATCGCCCATCAAAAGGACACCTCTAAGCGGCACTGAAAAGCTATCTCTGTTCCATATCCAAAGGAGCGCACCCTTCATGAAAACACTAACAATCCCAAGGCCAAGAGAGAAACTGAAAAGCGGCCTAGATGTTCAAAAAAAGGGGAAAAAGAGAGAAATTATCACTGTAGATAGATGCCCCTGGAGTTGCTTGGCAACCATCTTTGCTAACACCTCTCCCAAAAAGGAACATTTTGAGTCAGCGCCTGAGATTTCCCTGAGGCCAGGACTCTAACCCAAAGCAGG
Organism: Pteropus alecto; assembly: GCF_000325575.1. Classification (NCBI taxonomy): domain Eukaryota; kingdom Metazoa; phylum Chordata; class Mammalia; order Chiroptera; family Pteropodidae; genus Pteropus; species Pteropus alecto. Next base: position 8,154,911 of record NW_006494608.1, on the reverse strand, counting down.
GGCCCTGGGATGAGAAAGCATTCCACTGATGGGGAGATCTGGGGCCCTATTAGCGGGCCATAGGCTTACACACACCAGGGTGAAGAAACTAACTATTCTGCTTAAAGAACATGCTCTCCTAGGCAAGACTGATACTAGTGTGAGACAAGTGAGGTGCCCAGGATGCAACATTTAGGGAGGCCCTCACTCTGCACTCATAGGAGCCTGTGTGTTGCCTCCTTAAATGCGTGTCCTGGGTGTCCCAACTGTCTCACCTTAGTCCTCGTCCTACTCCTAGGACAACCTTATGACAGTGCTTAAGAGTCCAGCCTCTGGAATCAGCCTGCCTCTGGGTTTAAATCCCAGCTCTTCTACTTCCCAGCTGTATCACCTTGGGTAAATCCTTTAACCTTTCTGAACCTGTTTCCTAATCTCTAAAGCAGGGTTCATAATAAGAATTGCCTCACAGGGTGGTCATGAAGATTAAATGAGAAAATACACATTTAGCTCTGTGCCTGGCACCCAGTCACTGCCCAGTAAATGGCAGCTAAGATTTTTATTTTTAAAAACACAAAAGCACATCTTAAACTGGAACCTATGGAATCCAAATCTCTAGGAGTGGTCCTGGTGTTTCTGCTGCGAAAAAGCTTCACAAAGGATTCTCAAGGTGGGCAGAGTTGAGGGCTACTTCTCATACCCAGTGAACAGTGGTTCTCAAGTCCAGTAAACATCAGAGCCACCTGAGGGGAGGAGTCTGTTTAAAATGCATGTTCCTGTGGCCCACTTCCATTCCTTCTGGTTTAGCATGACTGCCGTCTAGGATGCTAACTTCCTAGGCGATTTGAATGCGGGGTCCCTCAAATGATCACATTTTGGAAAACTGAAGCTGATTCACTCTTGAAAACTAATAGCACAGGGACCTCGGTCCAACTTCTTTTGTTTTTATTCCTGGCATCCTTAAAGAACCATGGACAAAACGTTGACATAAGATGCCTAGTGATCCCCAGGCATAATCCTGGAGCAGTAAGGATGTCCCCTAGAAGTGGCAGCTCTACTAAGGCAAGGAAGAGGACCCAAGTACCTGGTAAAAGTAATAATCATCATAACAAAAAGCTTACATTATTGAGTACCTACTGTATGCCAGACAGTAAACTATTTATCTTCACAACAACTCTGAGAGCTACTATTATTCTTATTCGAAAATGAGGAAATTGATGCTCAGAAAAGTTATCTTTTCTTACTGCTTACGCAGCTAGTGACTGAGTCAAGATTTAAGTACTGCTTCATGAAACTTCCAAGTCTGCGATGCCAATGCACTTTTGTGATAAAATACACATAATATAAAATTTACTATTTTAAACATTTTTAAGTGCATAGTTCATTTTCACCACCATCTATCTCCAGATCTTTTTCGTCTTTGCCAAGTAGAACTCTGTAACCATTAAACACTAAGTCTCCACTTGCTTCTCTCTCTAGTCCCTGGCATCCACCATTTGACTCTTTGTCTCTATGAATTTAACTCCTCTAGGAACCTCATATAAGTGGAATCATACAGTATTTACCTTTTTGTGGCCAATATACTCTTAAAAAGAACCAGATATCGCTGCGGTCTGATGGGACCAAACTAGGAATGCATCTCAACCAGGTTCCACACCCTGGTTAGTGTCATCTGTTTGGGTGTCTTGTCTCCCTGCCCCTACCCCAAGACTCCATGAACTGCTGGTGTACTGAGTAGGGTCACATAGCCTCCCCAGCCAAGGGTGTCCTTGAACTGTCAATGTTCAGAGAACCACAATTAGCTTCCCAGAGCCGGTACTCTGAGAACTGCTTCTACATTCAAAGAGCCCATCACAGTGACCTGTATCACTGTGTCCTGCCCTAGAGAGTATTTATTTGGTTTCCTTTTTTTCTTTAAGCACGTGATTCCTAAAACTGGCAAGCAGAATCGTGTTATGAAACCACAGGTACAAGGATAAAGCATCTACATAAAAACAAAAGCTTTCCAGTTTTACTTAAAGGCAACTGGGTAGGCAGAGTCTACCCCTGTGGCAAGGATCTTCAGCCTCAGCCCACTTGCGGAGAGGGATTTCCTGGGCTGTAGAAAGAGATTTCCCGGGCTCTCACCATTAGTTCAAAGGCCTCAGGGTCCAAATCCAGGTCCATCTGGCTCAAGTGCCAATCTAAGGTATGGCACAGGAGAGTAGAAGAGAGCCAAACAGCATCAGCTGGGAACCCATACTGGCAGAACGCTGCACCAAGAGTTTTAGGAGAGAGACAAGGACGTCAGTCCTTGATATTCAGTTTGTACAACTTGGAAAAAAGCCAACCTGTTGGCCAACACTCTCCTTCTCCATGTGCAGTCATAGTCAGACTCCCAGTGGTCAAGCCCCACAGACTCTACCGAGACCTCCCGGAGGCAAGACACGGTATGGACTCCCAAAGAGTGCCCCACATGCTGGGGAAGCTGGATGCCCCCCCTCGGCTTTCTTTCGCCACTGGAGGAACCATAGGCCCAGGGGAGACCTGTGAGTGTGGTGCCCTGGGGAGGGGCAGCAGTCAGCCTGTAGCTGCTCCTCTTACCCTTTTAATGTGGTCTGTCTCGTCTCTGTGGTCCGGGGGATGCTTCAGCATCTTTCCCTTATTCTAGGATTTTCTCAAGTGGTGTCTTGTCAGTGAATAGTTGTTAGTTTTTCTCTTTGTGAGGAAAAGTGAAATCGGGAATGACCTACGTTGCCATCTTGGTGACATCACTCCTATAGCAATCACTAAAGGATCACAGTTTCCAAATGTGAACACGGGGTGACTTCAGAGTATGGAGTCCTTGGATTAAAGTGATTTGACTAGGACAGTCTCACTGTGTTTGCTACTACCATTTATATCTACTTTTGAAGGATGTCATGAAGTGTCATGAGTGAAGGATTAGCCCGAAGGACATAAACACGATGTACACAGAATACCATGCAGAAACGGAATCTGCCTAACTTTTCTAAATCAGTTCTGAAGCAGCGACAACGAGCTCTGTGAACCACCGGCCAGAGTAAGCAGGTTTTACATGCCTAAATGATGCCATAGACCATGCGGCACAGGGGTCCGAAGCCCCAGGAATCAGACTCTCCTCTGCCCTTCCTACTTCTTAATCCATACACAGAAATCCCCAAGCCAGCCGCTTTGCTCTTTGTCATGTGTACCCCCATTTCAGACAAGTCCCATGGGTAATCACACTGCACAGAATGCAAGTAGCATTTCCAGCCTGACTTTAAATATAAACTGAAATCCTTAATGATTCACTGTGGTGAAGGGGCCACTGTATAATAAATGCCGTCATTATCAGAATTGATGCCCTGGGGTCTCCTCTACCCACAGTGAGGACGGGTGGGCCACCCAGAATCTGAACCCGACTCTCACCACTGTCACCATTTTCTGCAGAATGGAGCTCAAGGTTTGAAGGAGTCACCTTGGAAACCTTTGGCTGAGAGCTCCTTGAGTCTCCTCTCTCTTTAGATCCTCCCAAATGTCGCCTAGTGCTGGGGAATAGTCACAGCTCTGTATACGTCTGCTGGATATTCAACGATAAGGCCAACTTACCTGGAATGCAGGTCTAAGACATGTACAGAGTAGCAGAATATTTCTGTGAATATTAGCCAACTTTTCTTGTGTTCTTGCCTTTCCAGCCTTACCTTCCACCAGTGATTCTCTATCAGGGTGAGTCTGTCTCCTAGGCAGCCTTGACGATGTCTAGATAGATTTTTGGTTGTTTCAAATTGGGTGTGGAGGTGCCACTGGAATTCAGTGGAAGAAGCCAGAGATACTGCTAAACATCCTATAATGCATAGGATAGTTCCCCACCACGAAGAAGTAATGCCACTGCTGAGAAAGTTTATATTGCTCTCTGCTTTGCTATCTTCAATCTAGTGACAGATTTTTAGTTTCTAGAACATTCTATATTCTCTCACACTTTGGGCTTTTTCACACATGTTGTTTCCTTTAACTCTACCCTGCCCAGCCCTGCACACGGATAACTTCCATTCATCCTCCAGGTTTCAGTGTAAATAAAATTTCCTCAGAAGGCCTTCACTGAGTTTCTAATATAAATTAGGTCCTCCTGCCAAGCCTTCCAACAGAGCCCCAATTTCAACCCTTTCAGAGTATTCGCCACAGTGGCCACGACTGCATGACTTTTTTAAGGTCTGCCTTCAGTGACAAGATGAAAATGCCACGAGTCAGAAGCTGCACTTTTTCACTGTTCTATCTCGGGGTCTAGGCCAGTGCTGGCATAATGTGAGAGCTCACTCAGTCTCAAATGCATGACAAAGGCCAACGAAGCAGGAGGGGTATTAAAAACTAAGCAAGACACCCAGAGGCTTAAATTATCATCCCACTATGCAGGCACCAAGAAGAGAATGTGACAGTACCTTATGAATTGATATGGACCCCCCTCTAAGATAAATGGAAATGGGAAGATACCGGGCAATACTTATAGCATGCTATCATCCACATGAGAAAACAAGAAGAAAAAAACAAGAAGAAAAAAACTATATATCTACTTGAATGCACACAGAATATCTTTGGAAAGATACACAAGCAACTGCGGACAGGGGAGGAGGAAATTTTCTTTTTCACTGCATATCCTTTTGAATTTTATAACATGTGAACATTATTTAAAGAAATAAGCGTGTGTGCGCGCACGCGTGCGCGTGTGTGTGTGTGTGTGTGTGTGCGCGCGTGCGCACATGCGCGCGCACACAAGAGTCTACATCTAGAGATAAAAAATTATTCTTGTAGAATGACCTATGATGAGAACCCAGCACAGTGTAACTGTGCTTAGAGGGCAATATCACACCACACACAGTGTTTCAAAGAGTGACCACCTTGCCTAACTTCCTGTTTTGGAAGGAGCTAGAGCCACATTTTCTCCACATGAAAACTCAGACACATGGAAATATGTGTATGTAATAAAGAGATACCCATTTAGAAACTAGATGGTTTTGAAAATGCCCTCTCTCAGCTTTGCTGTTTTGGTCACAGCACTCTCCCTTCTCCATCAGTTGGATGCAACTGTAAAGCTTATTCATTCTCCAAGCCCTTACTTCTTCTCCTTTTCATCTTTCCTCCCTACCACCTTTAGGCCACTCTGTCTCTCCTGTCCTTTCATCTCAAACACCGGGCAAGAGAAGAGAGATGATAATGAAACATCAAAGCGGACAAATGTTGCCGCTTGTGAGCAAAAGGGGAGGAAGGTAGGCTTAATGGAAAAAGAAGTTGAAATTAATGGTGAAAATGAGGTTTATCTGTGTAATCTGTGGACTTGGTGTCTTCTCATCTTCTATTAGCATAGATAATGGAGCTGTCTGTATAATGATAAAAGGAAGCCCTCCACAGTTTCCCATAAATCTCCACCACTTGTTGCCGGCTTCTCTGGCTTGGATTCTAAGAACATTTCATTATTACCAGGTCAGTTACCATCTTTTCCTCCAATTCACTCCCATCTAGCCATAAGTGCAAGACTCCTAAAACCTGGCCTAACATGTTTCAACATTCCCTGCTTCCTCCTGCGTCCCAGCCCAATTCTATCCACCAGCATCTCAGGAGAAAAGCAAACTCTTAAAGTCACAGCAAGATCTTACGGGCTCTAGAACAGTTTTCAAACTGGAAGCATTCTACAAGTTTACCTACATCAAATCAAAATATCCGGGAACATTAAAACACAGACAAATTCCCAAAGTAATTAGTGTAGGCTTCCAAAAGACCTGAACAAGGATCTGTTGAGGACTTTTTGTTTTTTCCTCAGTGATCAGATAGAACAACTTATTGATCATTTAAAAAATTATTTTTTAGATTTTTTATAGACCTCCCCATCCCCAGAAAGAACTTCATAAACCCTTCTTATCCACAACTGCCTAAGCCTAAGTATTTTCTCTAACTCTTGATAAAACTTATCAATGACTATATATTTACTGCACTCCATTAAAAACATAGATATCATAGAATCAGATTTTTAAAAATCATAGCTTTATAAATTTATAACATGGTTTACTCTAAAAATGAAATTTCTGATACACTATATCTTTTCCATTCATCACCGATTACTTAAAAATCTCAGTTAATTATAATAATAAAGTTTCCTAGAACTAGTTTCATTAAGAAATGATGATAATCATAACCACATTAAAAAAAGAATAAAGGCAAACATCCATTAAGTGCTTACCATGTACTAAGCCCTTTTATATTATTTTCTCTGTTAATCCTCACAACGACCCTGTTATTGTCTCTGTTTTATATATTATAGTCCAGGACACTTATGAGCCATATTCACCCTGATCCTTATTTATGAATTGACATTCTCAGAAAAAAAGTTCAGGTGAGGCAATTAGAAAAGGGGAATATCTTTCTAAATCATCGAGCTTTTTCTCAATTAACTTGAAAAAGTCTTCGAATAAATCTATGAAGCTAGAGAGAAAATTATTTTAAAAGGTTAGCGAGATGAATGGCCTTCCTCGGAATTTTCTATCATAAATGCATTTCATATCTTAGATCAGGCTAATGAGGTTTCTGGGACCCCTCCTTTTAGGAAATCTCAGTACCTGACTGGTCCAAGCTGACCTAGGTCAACTTACTCTCCACCTGGGAACACATAGCCCTGGGCTTGGACGTAAACCCTCAGTTATCTCAGAGCCCTAAAGGTCACATACCACTCATAAGAATTGCTTGTGTATGGCATGCGGTGATTTTCGCCACCAAGAGATTACAAAATAGGAAAATGAACCCAGTATGTAGTAGTTCAAGATATTTTTAATGTGAGGCCTTGATTTTTTTTTTTTTTTTAAGTTTTTTCACAAACAGCCTCTCGGTATAACTGCATCTCAAGTGTAGGTACATTCAATAGAGAAACTTAGGTTCAGAGGTCTGAAAGGGATCTTAGGGGATGTTTAATCCCATTTCCTTAATGTACAAGTGAGACACTAGGCTGAGAGAAGGGAAGTGATGTTCCCAAGGTCACATATGGGAACTCAGGAAACTGACTCAAAGCCTTCTCTCCTGATCCTTTCGCCATACCAGGTCGCCCTTGAAATAACCCCATATGGTTGCGTCCAAGCATGGAATTACCAACACCTTCCGAACCCAGGTGATGATTTGGCAAGATTCAAAAGTATTTGCCAAATTCCTCTTGACTATAATTTTAGTTAACTTTGGAAGAAATAATAACAATGATGTGAAGACCTTATTGCAGAGATTTCAGAGCGTTCGGTTAACATTTCCTACTGATATAGGTAGAGAACTGACACACAAAAAAGGTTAAAGAAATGAGGAATGGAGAAGGAATTATATTACAATAATCAAGTTATTTAAAAAGTCTGTAAGTCCTGAAGCTGTGGCCAGATGGAGAAAGAAGGCAAAAGTGATTCTGTTTTCACATTTCTAGCCTAACTTTGTTCCCCGAGCTTAGTCTATTAAAAAATATCACATCACGACAATGTTCACAGCAGCGTTATTCACTATAGTTAAAAGGTGGACACAAGTCAAATGTCCACCAACAGATAGATGGATAAACAAAATATGGCATATACATACAACAGAATATTATTCAACTGTAAAAAGGAATGAAATTCTGTCATATACTGCAGCAGAGATGAACCATGAAAACATTATGCTAAGTGAAATAAGCCTGTCACAAAGGGACAAATGTTGTATGATGAACCATGAAAACATTATGCTAAGTGAAATAAGCAAAGGGAAAATGTTGTATGATATATACACATATATACACATATCATCATCCATGTATCGGGAATAGGAAACTTCATAGAGACAAAAAATAGAGTAGCAGTTAACCAGAGCTGAGAAAAAGGGAATGGGGAGTTAGTGGATAATGGGTACAGGATTTCTCATTGGGATGATGAAAATTTGGGAAATGAATAGTAGTGATGATTGTCAATGTACTTAGTACTACTGAATCGTAGACATTAAAATGATTAAAATGGTAAATTTTATATTATGTTTATTTTATCACAATAAAAAATCATATCAAAATCTGGATCATATCCCTTCATTTCTCCATTGGAATTCCTCAATTTTATTTTACGCATTCACTGTTATTAAAGCCCAAATTTCCTCTCAAGACCTGCTTACTACCAACAGAGTCATGGTCAAGCTACATATGTTCACACACATAGATAAATACAATGACACCTAAGTCAATTTGTGTCCTGCAGAGACCCATCCACAAACACGTATCCATCCAGAGACCTCCTACATGACAACTCCAACAAGAGGGCCCATGGCAAGACTAATGCAACCAGTGTTTCTGCAGATCCTGGCAACCAAACACCCTGACACAGACCAGAGTACCAGCTCGACCCTTGAATTCCTCACAGTGGGTTGGGGGAGAGAGTATATATTTAGTATATGTGTATTCTATCTGTGTGCATATACCAGGAAGACCTTCAGGAACTGCTAACCAAGTCTGCTCCACCAGGCCCATGAACAAAGAGATTTCAGCCTGTACATGGCTATTTGGTGAACTCAGCAATTGCACGTTACACTGAACAGTGGGTGTTCTTAATGCAAATACGTATAATTAGGAGCTGAATCTTTGTACCTTTACAGGACAAAGGATATAATAAGCAGGATGTACCACTTGTGACTTCTGAGGAAAAGAGAGCTTTTCATTTTTCCTTAAAATAATCTACCTCTCAAGAGGCAAAAAGAATCTGAGAACAAGAGTCTTTTGAAACAGAAGCAGGGAGGAGGGTGCAGAATATGAGTTTTGTGTGTTATAGTCATAACCAATCACCAGGCCTAAGAGGTGCCAGTTCTGTGCCATACCATGACCTTTACTCAACATTAATTTAAAGGTTTTCACAACCTCATCTTCTTTCATGGAAACCTTTTCATTGCCAATGGTCTGATAACTGAGTCCCATAAGCTTTTAAAGATCTCGAAAGTTTGCGAAGAAAAACAATCCCTAGTGATACTATCTATTGCTAACCCACATGGACATTCAGCACAAGCAAGCTGCTGCTTGTAAGAAGTCCACTTGACTTCATTCCCTTGTGCATCCTAAAGACACGTGTCAAGATCACACTGATATTTAGAGGCAAACATCTTTAGAATAAGGTTTCATTCCCAATCAAAGTGCTTAATTAGCAGAATCACTATGCTAGAGAACTGTCCTTGAATATGTATGCATTTTAACCTCCATGTTTTTTCTGAAGCACAAATTTTCCTCTCACTGGATGGTCAGGAAATGACTGGGCACAGAAAACCAACTGTTTTAGGCGTCGATCTACAAAATGAGTTCCGTCTTTCCAAGCAGGTTTCAGCTACCTTAGAAGATGATATCCCGTTTTATGAGGGAGACCAGTTTTTGGAGTCTAACGGCCTTTTCCCCATTCACTTTGGGTGAACAACGCTCCTATGGCGTAGCTATGGCTGAACTTTTTCAATATTTCCCACCAACTTCTTCTGCCCCCTCACGCCATCCCCTCACCCCAATTTCAGCTAACCATGTTTACAAGACATCAGCTAGTAAATCACAATTCAAATGAACCCATCCATTTGTTCAGCTGAAAGTCGCCTCTGGAGTTGCTCCATGTGAAACTCATAGGCCAGAGTTACATATGGCAGGCTCACAAATGTGAACAAGATATGATTTATTTATGACGACTATGTGTATTTGTTGCCCAGTTCCAGCAGGCTGTGGCTTCACTTGCCTGCCTCAGTCTGGGATGACCTATCTACTCACTGTGTCCCATTTCAGGTACTGTATTTCCATTCTGGGCAAACAGAGATGAGTGACTGGCGGAGAGGCCACACACGCAGACGCCCCTAACCCTGCTGGCCACATAACATTCTGTGACCAAGCACAAAGTTGGCCAAATGTAACTTGCTGCAAAGGTTTGCCACGTACAATGATTTTCAGTGGAGAGTGGAGAAGTAGCTGCTGGAATGACTGACCATGTGGGGTTCATTAAGCTGTTGTGTATTTACCCACAAGGAAGGCTGGGATGTTTGTGAAATGCTCATTTCACACATTTCGATGCCCCATCATTTAGCAAAGATGCTGCAAAGGTGAATGGCAGGTAGGCATCGGAAGGTCCAAACATGGACTTCAGCTGAAGTGCTGTAAACTTCTGCCTTCAACAGTCTTCCTCTCTTTACCCCCCAGTTGTATTTATACTTTGAAAGAAGTTAACACGAAGCAGTAGTCACCTGGGTGTGCTCAATTTTTGACAAGCCTTAGTCACTCTGTACCCAGCAGAACAATTCACATTATAGTCGAAATCCTGTGAAGATTCTGCCACACATGCTAACACTAAAATACCAGTAGCTCCACTTACCTTCTTTATTAAGCCTCATAACCTCCCTGCTTTTTCCACCCTCTTTTCCAGCCTCTTCTAAATCTACATCTGCAGATGAAAAAGAAAAGAAAAAAAAGAAAATAAGGATAAAAAGCAA
>NW_006494608.1:8143698-8144430 GCF_000325575.1 Pteropus alecto | reverse complement strand
TTTGTAAACAGATCGATATAAATACTGTATATGAAAATCTTTCCAAAATTGACAATGCAACGTTTTCTCCCAAGTCCGGATTTCCATCTACCTGGCCCAGATAGGTACCAAAAAAACTATGCAAGCAGCAACAGAGTAGCCTTTTAAACAGATACACCGTGGGGCTGTGAAAGCCCACCCCGCGGGATGCCACGGGGAGCCAGGCACAGACAGACAGACAGACAGCCCTGGCAGCAGGGCCTCTCTCCGTGCATTGATGATCTATCTCTGTGTGTATTTATTTAGAGAGAGAGAGAGAAGCATGGAGGACACCGGGGGCCACTCTCTCTCTAACACACACACTTTTTCCCAGTGGCTCTAGGTGAATGGAAAGGTTACAGGATAATAAAAGGAGGAGGAGGCGGTGGGGTTCTTACTGTCGGAGCAGTGTATTTTGGCGGCGTCGATCCAGGAGGACCAGGGTTTGCCCAGAAACGCCTCCGGACTGGGCACTTTGCGATCCAGTGTCGCCATTGCTCTTCCTTCTTGTTGCTTTTTCCCTGTTCCTTCGGCAGCAGCAGCCGAGAGACACGGGATTCGAGAACGCTCCGACGTCATCTTCGGAACGTTCCGACATTGAGTGTTCTGAAAGGGGGAGGGAGGGAGGGATGGGAGGAGGGAGGCGGGGAGGAGGAGAGAGAGGAGGAGGAGCCGGCCGGGCTCGGCTCGCGGCGTGCACGGCCGCCAGAGGCA
>NW_006494608.1:8142101-8143573 GCF_000325575.1 Pteropus alecto | reverse complement strand
GACGCGGGTCCGAGGGGCCGAGGCGGGGCGCGGGCGGCTGACCCAGGAGAGGTACGACCTGGGGCCGTAGGAAGGGTGGTCTTTCCCGCAGAGTTGCCGCTAGAGGAAGGAAAGTTTTTGCATGCAGCCCTTCCAGCGTGTCCTTCCCTAGCAGGGTCCCCGTCGCCCACAGTGAGGCGCCCCCGCGGGGAGTCCCGCGGCTTAGTGGGGAGGAGACAAGCAGGTTTGCACCGCCCGCCACCCCACTCCACCCCAACCACCCCAAGCCAGGGAAGGGTCCCTGGTGACCTCGCCTCCTGGCCACCACTCCCTTTATCATTTCTTCTCTTTCACGGTGGACCTTGGACCGTTGGAGGATACTGCGGATGCCTTTGAGACTGGAGGGTAGATGGAAGTGTTTCTAAAATGCGGGTGAGTTTGGGGCGAGACGAGCTGCTTTCCCATCTCAGGCTGCGGGACATGCCAAGCTCAGAACTCAGTACCCGGTGTCGTCAGATTCTGTGCGCGATATGCATCTCAGCTCGCAGAGAACCCTACTGCATAGACTTTGCTCCGGGATTACTATTAGCGGGAGAGCGAATTCACCGGCTGCCAGAAGGCTGAGCCCCTGGAACAGTTTTCAGCTCCCTACGGTGAGACGAATGTGGCCGGAACTAGCGCATGAAACATACGGCCAGGAATATGATTCCTGGGAGAATTCACTTTAGGCTTAACTTCTCTAGCCAGCCAGAAAGGAAGCGTTAGAGTTCCTCTGGATTTTGGACGTTTGATGCTTTGAGATTTTCCCTCTCTCCGTAGGGGTAGGCGATAAAGGCCTTAAAAGGTGTTCTGGTCTGTTTGTCCGTCCCTCTGTCCGTCCCTCCCTCCCTTTTTCTCTGTCCTTTTGTTTCCTCCTATTTAACCGGAAACATGGGCACTCCCCCCACGCAATAGATGTACTGTTGCCTCGGTTTCCCTAGCATCCTTTAGCTCTTACTACTTTTGTTTCTGCCCCTGGCTTAAACGCACTGATTCGAAGTTGCTCTGTACTGACTTGAGTTCTGCCTTGGTTGTGCCATCTATTTTCCCTGCGCTTGGCATCTTGTACCTCAGAGCCAGGATTAAGAATGGGCAAAGGAGGAAGAGTTAGGATTGGTCTTCAGTTGTGATGTTTGTGTGAATGGGCTTGTTTTTTGTCAGACCCAGATAAATTTCATTTGCCTTTGCTCTCTTTGGAAAGGTTCCTACATAGGAACCACTAAGTGGCTAAGGGGCCACTGGGTGGAGAATTCTCATTTTAGTGTCGTTAACAAGTATTTATTACTTATTGACCTCTTACAATATGCTTGACACTGCGCTTAACCTTTCCTCCTTCCTTCCTTCCTTCCTTCCTTCCTTCCTTCCTTCCTTCTCCTTCCTTCACTATGTGTCTTTGTCAAAATCTCTATCCCTTGGTTCACTATTAACATCCTTAAACCATGAATCTCACAAAG
>NW_006494608.1:8131141-8141213 GCF_000325575.1 Pteropus alecto | reverse complement strand
TAAACTGAGCTTACGTAGAGGAATTTGAACTTTGGTCAGTTAGAGTAAAAAAAAAATGAACCTTTAAAGTGATTCTAGTGATATGTTTACTGCTTGCCCTTTACTTTCTTAGGGAGGGTTTGACGTGCCTATAAGGAATGCACAAATAAATTTGACATTTTGATAAATTCGACCAGAAAATGGAAATTTCATCAAGTAATGAAAACAGACTAGTTTAAACTAATTGAATTCCTTTCCCGCTCATTCAAATTCATTTTTACATATAGCAAAGTCCTCGATTCCCTTTCCCAGGTGTCATTTGACTGTATGGGGAACAAATAGTCTCCTGCATTTTCCCATGTGATGACATCAGAGAATACACCCTATTTCTCAGGGAGCACCATCCATAATAGTAGTCTAAACAATAACAACAACAAAATTGAGATGTAAGCATACTTAGTACTTGAAACATTGTTACTCTTAGTGATGTTAAAATACTGCCAAAGAGCTATGATCAGTGATGTTTATAAATGAAGATAATTTAAAACTGGAAAAGATGTTTTAAAAATCAATATTAAGATAAAAATTTCATCATTGTTAAATTAATATAAATCCACAGAAAAGTCCATTAGCATGCATTTGCTTAGCTAAACTGCTTAGTCTTCATGACTTTGTATAAAATATAAAGCAGAGTTTTTTCATGGAGTAAAGTAGAAAAAATTCAGAATTGTATGGAATTATATGGCATTTGTAGGTTTTACTTCTGTAGTTTGAAATGCTCACAAATTAACGGAGATTAAGTAGGAACATCATACACACTTGAAAGTTTGAGAAAATAATATTTTCACAAAATGAAAAGGATTATTATTACTATTAGATGAGAAAATAGTAAACTGAACCACTGAATGTTTTATACAGGTTTTCTTATAGTTATCTTCTGTGAAGCTAATAGATTAAGTTCTTTGAAAATACAGTGAATTACTTACAAAGGAAGCTCATTTAAATATTCACCGAAGATATATATGTTCGTGAGCCAAGGAAAATCTTGGTTCAAGTTGTATCATATACAATAAATCTTTGTGCCAGACAATAAGGGGTACAGAAAAGTACAAAACAAATTCCTTGTCAAGAGGTCCAGAATCGAGGGTGAAAGTCAGATTTTTCTGTAAGAATAATAATGTCATTTTTAAAGCACTTGCCACAACCCTCCCCTCCTTCCTTCCATACATTCATCCATCTTCTCTTTTCAACCAATGTTCCCTGTCATGGACCAACTGCCCTCAGCACAGGAGGACAAGGGCAGCCCAGCTCCTCCCTCCCTTCCTCCCTCCCGCCCTCCTTCCTTCCATACATTCATCCATCTTCTCTTTTCAACCAATGTTCCCTGTCATGGACCAACTGCCCTCAGCACAGGAGGACAAGTGAGACCCAGCCCAGCTCTTGGGGAAGGTGCAGTCTGGAGGTCTCTGTGGAAGAAGGAAGGTGTGAAACTTACCAACTTCTTGGGAAAACAAGACATGTACACTTTGACTGGCCAGGGCAGTGAATGGTGTGTCTCTCAGAACTGTACCTATTCATAGGAAGAACTGAAATCTAATTTGGACTGATCAGAAAATGCATCACAGAAAAGATGGGATTGATCTGCTTTGCATCTCGGAAATTGAGAAGGATTTATAATGATAAGGTGAAGACTGGTCTTGTCAAGGGAAAGGGAGGGATGGTATTAGCAGAGGCTTCAAACTGAATATAAGCACGGTATGTCTGGGTGTTGAGTGTGGTTTACCTGGGATGATGAGTTACTGTTTGGAGGTTGGGGGTGATGAGTCAGGCCTGGGTCAAATTATGGAAGGCACTGAATGGCAACCTAAAGAGTTTGGGTTTTGTTTGACAATGGGGAGCCACTAAAGGAGCTTTCTGCAGCATAAAGACAAGTAGAAAGTGTGACTTAGAAGGATTACTCTGTCCTTGGTGTCCAGGACGTATTGAACTATGGAAGCTGGTTAGAAAAGTAGTACTACCTTATTCATAGTGTGAAGAAATGAAGGCCTGACCTTTGGTGTTCCCATGCAGGCGGAAAAAAGGGGACTTTATGGAGAAAGCATCTCATCAGAGGGTATGTTGTATGGCTGGATTTGGGGAGAATGAGAGAGAGAAAGAGAGAGAGAGAGAAGGAGAGAAGGAGAGAGGGAGAGAAGGAGAATAAGAAAGAGAAAGAGAGAGAGAGAGCGCTGTGAGGCATAAGTAATTAGGTCTTGAAACATTTTCCCCTTCCCCTACTACTTTCTGGTTTTCCTTCCATTTTGGTGTTTATTTCTCTTGTACATGCAAGTGAAGATGACCTCAGTGATCCCCACATCCTGGAATTTAAACCCTTGTGAGATCCCCTCCCCTTCAGTGTGGGCTATATCTAATGACTTGCTTCTAACAAATAGAATATGGCAAAAGTGATGGAATGTCACTTCTGAGGTTAGGTTACAAAAAGACAATAGCTTCTGTCTTGGTTTCACTGGCTTGCTCTAAGGAAACCCACTGTCATGTTGTGAGCTGCCCTATGGAGAAGCGCATGTGGCTAGAAACTGAGGGAGGCCTCTGGCCAACAGTTAGCGAGGAACTGAGGCCCTTAGTACAACAGCTGGTGAGGTGCTGAATAACCGTCACCAGCCACGTGAGCGAATTTGGAAGCTTACCCTCCTCTAGCTGAGCCTTGAAATTATACCACAGTGTTAGCCCACACCTGTGAGAGACCTGGGGCAGAAGCACCAGCTTAGTCATGCCTGTATTCCTGACCCACATAAACTGTGAGAAAATTAATGTTTGTTATTTTCAGTTGTTAAATTTTGGGGTAACTTGTTACATAGCAATACATTACTACAGAATGGTTTGAGTATAAAGTGATTGGATGACAAAATACTTATTAGAAAAATAAGTTTAACAAAGGAAAAGTCTGAGCAAAGTTCTTTTGTTCCTCTTTTGAGCCTCCTATGAATTGTGTATCATCTTTCTCAGTTTTTTTTTTTTTGCCAGCTTTGTGGGACTAGTTTATACTAGTATCTCCTACACTCTGAGTTTTGTAATTTACCTTTATCCTTCAGGGACTCAAGATTTTGCTACTGAAACTCAATTATTACTTTGTAGAAACAATTCTCCAATGACATAATTTTGGAAACAAGTCTGATAGCGATGCCACCACAATGGTGGCTGTTACAACCCTCCTTGAGGTATGGAGTATATAGCAATGAAGGAACTCAAGACCAGTGGTTGAGAGTCAGTGACTTGAGCTTCCAGAAAATTCTGTCTTTTCTCCTGGGAGCTACTTTAAACCACTTAAAAAAAATCAAAGGGGCTTTTTGTTAGGTGAAGTCAGGATACCTCAGTTGAAGAGAAGGCAATGGTTCCACATTTTAACACCTTACTCCCCTAGCTCTAGCTGTCTGTCCAGTAGAGGTTATTTCTGCACAGCACCTTGAAAATGGTATGACAGCCTAAATATTATTCTCTTCTAGCTGAGAGGATTTTGCTTTGCGACATAGAAAAGAATGGGCTGAAATATAAAAGTAATTTAGCATCTCTACAAAATAAGCGAGTACATTGCCATTTTAATTGATAATCAGAATGGGTATACATTATTGCAGTTAGAGTTATGGAGTATAATTGTAGAGTTTCTACTTTAAGCCTTCCACCATTTCTCCAATGACTACAGAGATAATAGTACCAACTTGATGAAACTATAACACACCTATCACTTTGTAAATACGATAACATGGCTGTCAATTAAATTACACTGCTAGGAGTCAGAGGATGAAGAAAGCAGTGCTCATCAAACTACTAGGCTTTCACACTTGATTTTAGATGAAAATTGAGGTCAGTTGGGAGTAATATTCAGGTTAACATGGTGCATATATGTTATTATATACACATCTATACTTATATGTCAACTATATATATTGCAAATTTATTGTTGACTTGAATTCCTTTTGGTCACAAATAGTTACAAATACTGTTAGTGACAGTAAGAATCTTATACAGTCTTAATAGGAATAAATTGACCTGAAAAACAGGAATTTAAAGCATGTAATCAAAATGTCTATGTGATAAAACTGTCTAGCAAAGGTATAACACCTTCTTCCCCTCATAATTAATGTTTATGAAGATAAAAGGGATGTAAATATTTTTATTGTTTTATTCTTTTTCTTAGAAAAATGACAGTGGTTGGTTTAATTAAAAAGGAGACTCTCCCATAGACCAAAGAAAGAAATCAGTTCAGCGGAAATGACAATGGAAAATACCTATTCAATTTGAATAACACCCAGTTCTGTAGAAATGTGCATCAGATTCATAGCCTGCATTCACTTGGTTTGACTCATGTGCTGTGTTACCACATTATTGAAAAGAAGAGGGAATATTAGCTCTTTCATTTGAGGATATTAAACTCCTGCACAGGCCGAGCCGCTATGTGTGCACCCTACTTTCTCCCTAGACTGTTGTTGGGAGTTACCTGGAGGCGATGAGGAGAAAATGACATGTTCCATTAAAATGAGGCATCCTTGGAATTGTTTAATGTTCTTTGCCTTAATTGAATCCATCTATCCCATCTGCCACTCTTCTCTCCAAATTTATTTCACTAACCCACTCTCTCTGAGAATTGTAATTTGGGGGGAAATTTGTTACATACGTTGTTCCCTTTTATAAAAGCTCTCTGCATCTGGAGGGCAGGTGTGCTGTCTCCCTGGCCTTGTTAGACAAGGTTGACTGTCTCTTCTCTGCCCCCGCACATGTTGCTGGATCAAACAGGACTGGGGTAAAAGACCCCCAGTAGCAACAGGAGTAGGAAAGAAAATAGGAATTCCAGGCTTTTCAATATAGGGCCCTAGCCATGTGCCAGGTCTAAATAAACGTGGACTTAATTAATGTAACTACAGAAACATGAAATTTGCATTCTGACTAGAGCAGAAAAACACGAGTGTGTTATTTTGAGGTAAAGCTGCCTTGAAATCCCTGGCAGATTCGTATGTGACTTTGATCACTTGGGGTTCTCTGGAACTGTTCTGACACTGTAGGTTGAGACCTCTGTTCCCCAGAGTTCCTCAGGGTTCCCCAGAGGTGGCCCCATTCCTAACCACTGTTCTTCTGAGGGGTTAGACAAGAGAAAAGATATCTTCTCTTTAGTATTTCTTGTAGAAATCACTTCTGGCCCTTAACCTAAATATAAATAAATACAAACTTAACATTAAGGTACACATATTAATTGGAGCAAAGCCCATACACCCCTCCAAACTGACCATTTAACACGGTTGAGGACATGGTGCAGGGTGGAGGCCAGAGCCCAGGTTTAGCGTTGGCAGGCGTAGATCAGAATTGCTCTTCAGTCATTTGAGAATCTTTCTTAATCCATCTGAACCTCGGTTTCCTCGTCTGTTAAGCTCTTCTCTTCAGATTGTTGTGAAGATTAGGTGAGATTCTCAGTCTCAAGCCCCCAGCATAAGGCCTGGCACGCAATGGACACCTGTAAAATGTCCGCTATTATTCCTTTAGTTGCAGTGCATCATGCAGACAACAGTAGCCGGTCAGAAACAGGCCTACCTTCTGACGCTAGGAGGGCTCATGATGCTGACGAAAGTCCTCCTTTGGAAGGAAACTAAGTCTCTTGCCATGCCTTTGTACAGGCCTGCGGCCCTGCCATAAGTGCCTGCAGACCTCCGAAACTTCTGCCTGAAACTTTGCCTGGACAAGGACTTCAGGGCAGGGCAGAGGAGAGGAGAGACCCTTTAAGACTTTTTTGTTATGTAAAGGAGCTGTGGAATGCAAAGCCTGCTTGGAGACGAGGTTGCTTTGTATGACAGTGTAAAAAGTTGTCTTCTAAGTAAGCAGAGTGAGGTCTCTGCAGATTATTTTTTCTGACAAAAATTTACTTATTTTCTTTTGTAAAATAAACTTAATATTGAATTCTAAAAATCATGTATGAATGTGTTCTCATGAGATAGTGAAATGTTAGCAATAGGGGGAAATTCCCTTTGAATATCGCCTTCAAATGTGGTCATCTCATACCCCCAAATTGAAAGGCATTTTTCAGACCATTTTTTATACATTTACTTACCGTATACATTTATCATTATAGGTGTAGGTGATATTGCTGTGTGTGTCTTCTTTTTTAAAAATCTTAATAGCATCATTATGTGGAGATGTGTGTGTGTATATTTAACCCTGGTTGAGAAAGAAACTTGCATGAGCATAAACAAGATCGACAGATGCAACAGATCATTTTGTGGATGTTTTTTCTCACATATGCTATCACGTATCATTACATATTGGCATACTTCAATCTTTTTTTTCCCCCTCTTTAATTCTCTCCCTCCATTTCAATTCTCCATCCCCCACTTCCACCCCTGACCTATGGATGTTGCCATTTCCCTTAAGAACTGAAGGTGGAGCATCTCCTCCCATAGGCTGACAGTGTGCACCTGGAGCATCTCCACCCATAGGCTGACAGTGTGCACCCGGGGCCTGGGGCCTGGGGCTTGGCGCCCCTGGGGTATGGTCCATGGCTCCACCTGGGGTGCAAATCCAGGACCTTCTACGTGTAAAGCATATGTGCTAACCACTACACTATGGAGCTACCCCCAATACCTCACTCTTTTCAACTGCTACATAATATTCCATAAGATGTTTCAGACTATTTATTATCTTATTGATGGATATTTAGGTTTCTGGTTTTACAAAAAATAGGGTGGTCAACATCTTTATTTTTATATATGTTTCCTAGGTGCACGAGGAAGTATTTCTACTTGAAAGTAGAGTTGCTTATATTTTAAATTTTAATAGTTCTGCCAAATTGCCTTCTAAAGTAGCTGCATAATTTATACTCCCACTAGCAGCATGGGAATGTGCCCATTTCCTCACATCCTAATTAATACTCACCATTCTCAAACATTTTAATCTTTGCCAATATTATGATAATATTGTATTTCCCTCAATTCTATATATTTTTGATCAGTTTTTCTTATGTTCATTGTATTTTCACTCTGTAAATTGCTGTTATTATCTTCTGGTAATTTGTTATTGGTGTTCTTAGATCTTTTTATTGATTGTAATTTCTCTTTACTTGCTAGATTTAGAGCTTTTGTCTGTTTGAAAATAATGTAATTTTCCAGCTTGTTGCTTTCCTTCTTTTAACCTTGTTTATGGCATCTTCTTTGTACTTTTTTTTTCTCTTTGGACGTATCAGACTTTTTCTGAGGCCTTTTGCTTTTTGTATCTTGCTTAAAAAGACCTCTTCCTCAAGGCCATAAAATATTTTCTTATATTTTCTCTTTATGCATTATAAGTTTTTCATTGTTATTGTTTTGTTTTTCTTTTATATTTAGATCTCAGATTTTTTTTGGTTAATAGTATGAGGTAAAAAATTATCTTTTGATTTCTTCCAGTTACCAATTTTCCCTAGGCGTATACTGAATAGCTTATTCTTCCTATAGAGAGCCATCATATACTCAATTCCCAAATACATGGGTTTGTTTCTAAGCTCTCTTTTCTATTCCCGTGCTTGAACTGTTTTTTTTTTTTTTTCCTAGCACCAATTCCACTGTTATAATTACTCTTGTTTTACAATATGTTTCAATGTCTGTTAGAAAAAAATGTTTCTTTTCCATTATGGATTTAGAATACCCTGCCATAGTCTTTTGGGTTGCTCTAACAAAATATCACAGACTGGGTGGCTTAAAAACAAAATAAATTTATTTCTCACAGTTCTGGAGGCTGGAAGTCTGGGTTCATGGTGCTGGCAGATTAGGTGTTATTGAGGGCTTCTAGGTTCATGAATGGCACCTTCTTACCATGTCCCCACATGGTGGAAGGGGTGAGTTAGCTCTCTGGGGTCCTTTTATAAGGGCACTAATCCCATTCATGGGGACTGCACTGCCTGACCTAACCACCTCCCCAAAGTCCCACCTCCTAATACCATCACCTTGGGGATTAGTACTTTAACATGTGAATTTGGTGGTGGGGGGTGGACAGAACCTTTTAGACCATAGAACTCTATCTCTAAAACTGTATTTTTATTCTTGAGAAGTGTTATATGACTCATTGCTCACCATTTGTCATAGGTGAGCATGGGCCATGTCAGGAAAATCACTGGAACCCTGATTTCAGTTCATGCTCACAGGGTACCACTAAGGGGGCCTAATGGCTATAACCAGCTTAGACTCTTGATAAAAGATGCCCCAAGGTGATTTTCCAAATATCTCAGACTTGGGGAAATGAATTATTGAGAGAGATTGTCTTTAAGTATCTGAAAAGGCCAACCCCTGTGGGTGTAGACAACAGCAGCCGGTCAGAAATTGTGGGTGGTGGTTCAGACTTTATGTAGGTATTTCCACGTCAGTCATCCCAGAGGGATAAAGAGCCATGGAAAAGGATGGCTGGAGGAGAATGAGGGAGCATGCCTGAGACAAGGGCTTGCTCTGGACTTCCCAGAGACTGGAGGACTGAAGGTCTTCCCAGATGGTGGGATCAAGGCAGATGAGAGCCTCTTCTGGGCTGGGAGCCAGACCAGGTGGTGTTCAGTAGGGAAACCTGTATGGGATGACCTGCGTATGACTCTGCAATCCTTCAAACCCACTATCCAGTTGTAAAGTTTTCTGTGCTGTCATTTCTCTGGCTTTCTTCAAATTTTTGAATGAGTCGGTCTTAGGTAGCTGTGTTGTGGAAAGTTGTGGGCTTACACTTACAGGGGAGCCACAGTAGTAAGGTTGAAAGTTGCTGGCTTTTACTTCATGACAGCCCTGTGTGTTAGTAGCACCATTATTCAAGAGAAGATGTCAGTCCCTGGACCCCAGGAGGTGGCTGGGTACAGTTTGAGTAGAGGGATGCCTTGGCTGTGATGTCTCAGGCCAGCCCCAGTGATTACTAACACCTTTTTTTTTCCAGCCCCAGCCCAATACTCTGAAATGGAGGAAATCTTGAAAATGAGAGGACAACATTTGCATTATCTTTACATGACAGGAAATAGAAGCCTATTATCTCTAAAGGCATAAAACAATGGTTGTGGAACTTAGAGCAAAGTCCAGGGCTCTGCTGTTTGGAGGCCAGCTTGCTCATAGATTGCCGTTTCTCAAGAATTATGCTAAGGCTGTAAATTTAAATTTCTGTGTAGGCTGGGGACAATTTTGCTGTCTCCCCCCTCACTCTCACCCCCCACCCCCAAGGACATTGGCAATATCTAAAGACATTTTCGGTTGTCATGATGCGGGGTGGAGGGTACTACTAGCATCTCGTGGGTAGAGGCCAAACACCTTACCATGAGATACTCGGGATGGCCCCCGGTAACGAAGACGTATCCAGCCCCAAAATGATAGTGATGGGATTGGGAAATCCTCATGTAGGATGATTAATTTCGGGTTTTATTTTTTTCTTTTTCATTTCCAGAGAATGAACACTCTCATCAACTATTTTGCCATCATGGGTGTCTTTTGTCACACAGAAACCTAGCAAGAATGTGGTGGGGGCCGCGGAAACCATCATTGCTACAAGGAAATCAGGGTCTCTTCACTTTCAATATACGAAAGCCAAATTATGTTATTGGATGAATCCTATTTGTAGAATCAAAGGAAATGTAAGTTCTCTGTCTTACGGATGTAGATCTTATTTGATAACCAAGTAATGTGGACACTTCTTTCTTATTCTTTGAACCCTTTACAGACCATTGCTTTTCTATTCTAATGGGAAGCTTGATCAGTGATAACACATCCATGCTAGATAGCTCTTATTATTTCTAATTTATATGATGAAATTGAGGCACAGAGGGGAAGTAAAGTAAAGCATGTCTCCCTCCTACTAGCTTCTATTTCAAAGTTATCAAACACCTGGCCAGGGCTATTACATAGGTTGTGCACTGAATAATTGGGCCACTTTTAAGGAAGCATCATGCACATCACAGACATCATAGATTTATTGTGACAATTTTCCTGGCAGACGGCACTAAAGTGGCTTGTCCTAACAAAATCAGGAATGTGAAGACTATTTTCTAACAAATGGAAATAAAATTTCTTGAAGAAGGTATTCCATTTTCCTAATACTCGTTAAGGTGCTAGATGGACCAGCA
>NW_006494608.1:8107520-8116040 GCF_000325575.1 Pteropus alecto | reverse complement strand
GGTACTACTAGCATCTCGTGGGTAGAGGCCAAACACCTTACCATGAGATACTCGGGATGGCCCCCGGTAACGAAGACGTATCCAGCCCCAAAATGATAGTGATGGGATTGGGAAATCCTCATGTAGGATGATTAATTTCGGGTTTTATTTTTTTCTTTTTCATTTCCAGAGAATGAATACCTCACTCTCATCAACTATTTTGCCATCATGGGTGTCTTTTGTCACACAGAAACCTAGCAAGAATGTGGTGGGGGCCGCGGAAACCATCATTGCTACAAGGAAATCAGGGTCTCTTCACTTTCAATATACGAAAGCCAAATTATGTTATTGGATGAATCCTATTTGTAGAATCAAAGGAAATGTAAGTTCTCTGTCTTACGGATGTAGATCTTATTTGATAACCAAGTAATGTGGACACTTCTTTCTTATTCTTTGAACCCTTTACAGACCATTGCTTTTCTATTCTAATGGGAAGCTTGATCAGTGATAACACATCCATGCTAGATAGCTCTTATTATTTCTAATTTAGATGATGAAATTGAGGCACAGAGGGGAAGTAAAGTAAAGCATGTCTCCCTCCTACTAGCTTCTATTTCAAAGTTATCAAACACCTGGCCAGGGCTATTACATAGGTTGTGCACTGAATAATTGGGCCACTTTTAAGGAAGCATCATGCACATCACAGACATCATAGATTTATTGTGACAATTTTCCTGGCAGATGGCACTAAAGTGGCTTGTCCTAACAAAATCAGGAATGTGAAGACTATTTTCTAACAAATGGAAATAAAATTTCTTGAAGAAGGTATTCCATTTTCCTAATACTCATTAAGGTGCTAGATGGACCAGCAGAAGGAATGGGGTTGTTGGTGACTCTTTGTGTATGTTCACAATTCAGCTGGGAGTTTGACCTTTTTGCTTGAACTGGGGTCACCCTGCCTTGCTGACCATATGTGTGATTTTAAGGATTGTAAAGTGATGCAGGTTATGATGAATGCGTTTGAGTTGGCAGATTTCCCAAGAGACTCTTCTGTATAAGAAATACAGTGCCTTGGGTGATGGAATAAATAAAACAATCTTGGTATCTAAATTTGGTTGTTCACATTTCATCTGGGGTTTAAGTCATCCTAAGCTTGGCTTGAAGGAAGAAACATTGACATGTGTATCAGTTTAATGAATTTGGCAGCAGGAGGTACAAAGAGTATCATTTCAATTATGGATTGACCGATGATTGATTTAGCAACATGTGTTGCTTAGGTTGCGATCAATGCCCAGTAATGTCAGGTGCTGGACCCTTAGGAGGGCGAGGGTGAATGTTAGAGAATTGATCAACTGCTGAGCTCCATGTTGGCCCTCTGCAGGCACAATCAAAATACCAGTAAAATGCTGTAAGATGGGAGTGGTGGTATTGCAAGTATTAACAGACCTTGTCTGAGCTTTCGTCTTTTGTACCTGTGGAGCCGTCTTTAACACACAGACACTACTCTCTTGCTGACAAATATCCTAACTTTGTTCTGAATCTTTAGCATGTGACACACTTAAGAGGAGAAAGGCTTCACCAACTGCCTCAGTTGAGAGGGCTTTAATTTTTCCACAAATACAAACTCCTTGGCATTCAGAGCATTTGGCTTTTCAAAAAAATTGCCTCAGAAAACTAGTAACTACCTGTTTGGATGGAGATGGAGTATATAAAGGACCCTCATTTTATTATTGAAATGAGAGAGGTTGATGAGTTTACCTCACCCAGCCATGTGCCAGGTAGCATGGACCGTGAGAAGTTGCTTATGGTCTAGTTTGAGGGAGGTGTATATGCAATCAAAAGTGGATAGACTGTGAGAAGGTGCAGATAATAAATACTGTAGGAGGCTGAGCAGAACAGGTTGGTTTTGTGGGCAGTGCAGACTTGGAAGAGAGGAGAAATTTGAGCCCAATGACAAAAGACTGGAAGGATATCAATAGCCTCTGGGCAGAGTGACCCATGGAACAGTGGCCATCTTAACTAAGAGCCTCGGGTACATAGATAATAGTTCCCTAAAACAAAGCCCTTAGTGGAAAACAGGTTAAGTCATGAGGGGATTTGGAGTCAGGAAGGGTTTAAAGAATCACAGGATGTTTCCAAGATTAAAATCTACAGTATGTGATAATGTTGAGTAATAATGCTGTGTGTTCTTAGTCAAGTGGTACATTTCTTTAAGAAATACTTTTTATCAAGGACAAATCTCTAAAATGAGGGCTCTATTGATCTGAATGAACTAATTAGGTGAGAAACTTGAACTTTTGAACGTTCTTTAACCATCTGGCTGGCATGTTTAGAAATTGCACCCAATTGTACTAATAAGAGGGTAGTTTCTACATTTGTAGTTTACCTCCTAACCCTCCAACACCGGGTCATTTTCAAAGACAAATTAAACAGACCTTTCACTCTAAGTAGGCTGACCACAGGCTCGGTTTGCCTAGGGAGTCCCAGATTATGCAAAATAATTAATAGCTTCCCCTTTCAGTCTCAAAAGGGTCCTGGTTTGGATAATAAATTATATGGCTACACTCATTCTAAGTAATCCACTGTGAACCTTATTTTGCTTATTTTGTGAATCATCAGCCAAAGGGATGCTTCCAGCTTTGGAGTATTTGCCCACTTGTGCATTCCGTCTTTTTGAAATGGTTGTATTTTCTCCCTTGCATATAAAGCAATCGTGGCAAAAAAAAAAAAAAAAAAAAAAAAAAAAGAAAAAAAAAAAAAGGGAAGAAAGAAAAAAGAAAGGAAAAGAAAAACAAAAAGCATAAATGAGTTATCCTAAACCTAGAAATAAATGTTAGCATTTTGATATAGATGTCTATAGATCTATACATTATCTATATTAATCTATTGATCTATTATATATTTATATATCTTTAGATTCTCAATCTCCAAACCAAGCCACTTTGGAGTGGCATTCCATATGTACATATATAGATATGAATATGCATACTACCTTATGGTATATATTTAGAACTGTATAGTAACAATCAGTATAGATAGATGTAATCACCTTTTAAAATAATCATTTTTAAATATTGCATAGTATTCTAGTGAATGGCTGTCCTTAAGCTAGAATATATTTAAATCCTCAATTAGGGGTTATTTATGTTGTTTTATATATATATAAATGCTGTAGTGAATGTTTTCTATAGCTAAGTTTTTTCACACATCCATGATTATTTAGGATGCATTCTTATAAATGGAATGGATAAGTCAAAGGGAATATGTATCTAAAAATTTGAATTGTCAAACTTAGTCAGCATGTGTGAGAATTCCCATTTCTCATGGCCTCATCTGTGCTATAGCTGTCATTCTTTTTCGTCTTTCAGTCTGATAGGAAAGAATTTCATCTCCTGGTTATTTTAGTTATATGTCTCATTATTGATGATTTGTTTTTTTTTTTTTAAATAAATTGATAATTTTTCTATCAGTGTTTTTTCTTAGCAGATTGTGAAAGCTCTTTATATGTTAAATAAAGTAACCCTTTGAGTTATAAGTTGCAAGATTTTTTTCCTAATTTTACTATTTGTCTTTTATTTATGGTAGATTTATGTGTTTGCATATGTATATATAGATTCAGAAGTCTTTACTTTTTCTAGAGTTATACCTATCAGTCTTTTCCTTTATGGGGTTATATACTTTTTTTAAAGGACCAGATTTTCAACAAAATAAACCTAAGAAACTTTTATAATCTTATCTGATGCTCTCAAATTCCCTGAGCTCCTTGTTTCAAATTTTACAGTGTGGGCATTATAGATAGATAAGGCATAATTTTTGTTCCTGTTTCTTTGGTTCAGTATATTCCCCTAAGGGGTTTAGTCACTTTACTAATTCACAGGTAAGTTACTGCAAGTAAGAACAGGTGATATGCATTCTTTTCTTCAACCACAAAACATGTATGCCTCCCTTTATGAAAAGCTATAATGGGAGTTAAAAGAGACTAGTTTGTTTAGATTCTTTGCGGAGTGAATCATTGTCCCACTGACATGCTTTATAATTGCACTGATGTGTTCTCAGGAAAACTGTGGCACCAATCCAAGGTTCTAATTCACAGTTGAGGAAAGGCCACAGCCTATCACAGCTCCCCCAAAGCAAGTACTTTTCTTTGGAATGGCATCCCTGGGCTTCATGGCAGAGTTACTGCTCTGTGGTAAGAAGGTCACCCCAGGCAAATGTGCATCTAGTTCTAGCTGGGACCGTTGTGGGTTAGCTTATATCTAGGTTCCTACACTGGTGTGCTGGGTTGAACCACATGTGAGCCTCAAAGACCCCTCTTCATCTTTCAAGTTAGACTTGAGTTTCCTGCTTTCTCCTTGGTCCTCTCCCATGCCTGTTTGGCCCTTTCAATGTTTATTCCTGGGGGCAGTGGGAGAAGAGAATCCTACTGCTCTTACAGGTCTCACTGAAGTCCACTTGGTTGTCCTCAATGCCATTCCTCTTCCATCGGCAGCCCTTCTTCCTTTGGGATGAGGGAGCAGAAGTCTTGAGCACCGTTGAAGGTTAAGTGCAAGATCGATGATCACCACCACCTTGATGCTGAGACAGGGCAATCTCCTTCTGTTCTCAGCTCTTAGAACTTTTCCCCTGCTGCCTAGCAGTGGGGACTTGAGGGTGCAGCTCAGGTGCAATCTAGGGTACCAAACCCCACCAACTGACTTCTCAAGAGAATCCCATCATGGATGGGGGCCTGGGGACGGAGACCAAGGTCCCCACATTAGTTTTCCATCTGTGGTTTTGTCAAGGAATTATTAAAGAGTAATACAGGCAATAACTGTAGAATAATCTCGTATCAGCAGAGAATCAGGTTTATGATGTCATTCTGGGGGCCAGACCAAGGATTTGAAAATAGTTTATTACTATGGAATGACTCTATTATGAATTAGAATAGCCCAATTCCAGAGTCTGTACTTCTGTATGCAGTACATCAGAGGTCTCCTCAATTTGGGGAAGATAATTCTGCCTGATCAGTGACATTTGGTCTCTATCTCCCCAACATTGTCTTCAGCATACAAGAGACAAAGAACTCATTTGGCTACAACACAACCCTCCTCAGAGTGCTAGGGAGGGAGAGAAATCAAATATGAGCAAAGCCCAAACCCTCTGTAGTGGGCAAGGCTTATTTGTAGATAATTTTAGTCTTGTTACCCATTCAATAATCGTATCTCTTTCTCAATGAGTATTGGCACCATGTCTGATGGAGATCACTTATGAAGAGGTTCTGCATTTCCAAACCCATTCTGGCTTCTCGAGAATCTGAATTGGTAAAGCCAGTTGTACTAAAGGAATTACAGGCTAATTTTTCTCTTTTTGAGGGCTGGGGTAGGAAGTGGTAGAACAGAACATCATCTTTCATGCATTTATCTACTCAAGAAACATTTACTGAGCTTTCTTGTGTGGCAGGCATTACGAGAGAGGTGAGGAAGAGAAATCCTGGACACATGATATGTCTCAATTTTGCATAGGCATTTTGCAGTCACTAATGACATCCACAGGGACTAATGGTGGCTTCCAAAGATATCAGGTCCTAACCCCTGAAAGCTATGAAGGTAGTATATGGTAAAGTCTTTGCAGATGTGATTAAGTTAAACATCTTGAGTTGGAGAGATTCTAGATTATCCAGTTGGGCCCTAAATGCCATCACATATATCTTTTTTAAGAGAGAGGCAGAGGGAGATTTTACAATGACATATACAGGGGAAAAGGCAATGTAAAGATGGAACAGAGAAAGATTTGTAAATGCTGCCCTTGAAGATTGGAGTGATGCAGCCACAAGCCAAGGAACACTGGCAAGCCACCAGAAGCTGAAAGAAGCAAGGAACAGATTCTCCCCTAGAGCCTCCAGAGAGAGTGGCCCTTTTGGCACATTCATTTCAGCCCAGTGAAACTCATGTTGGACTTCTGGACCCCAGAATTGTAGGACAATGAATTTTTGTTGTTTTAAGCCCCAAAACTTGTGGTGATTTGTTACAGCAGCCCCAGAAAACTAATATAACATCCTTGCAGATAAAACAGACCTTGTGTCTAGAAGACAGTTCAGGTAGGTAAAGTCACAGATATCTAACCAACTTTATTCATTTGCTCGGCAAATATCTGTCAAGTAACTACAATATAACAGGCCCAGGAGACAGAGTATAACTAAGGCAGACAATGTCCCCACTGACACTGGGGTGAGGGGAGGAAGCAGGTAATAAAGAAGTAAATGAAAATATGAACAAGGTAACTTTAGTTATTGTTAAGTGCTTTAAAAAAACACAACAGGATAATGTGGAGGTAGGGAGGGGATTATTTTAGATGGGATAGTAGGAAGGCCTTTTTGATGAGATAACCTTAGAGCTAAATCCTTAGTATCGAGTTAAGAGTTACCATCTGGAGAAAGATTTCCAAGTGGAAAGAGCTGTAAGTGCAAAGTGAGGTGGGAATGAGCTTAATATGCTTGAGCTTCATTGGGCTCAGAAAGATCAGATTCCTCCAAGTGTGCCATATCTTATGGAAGGCTGTAGGGTTCTGTTGGAGGCCCTGTCCTGTGCAGTTTTATTTATAAATAAATAGGAAGTACACATATAAGTCATATTTATCAAGTGTGTGAGCAACATAAAGCTGGTAAGACTTACACTTGGTTAGGTGTCAAGGATTGGGTTTTAAAATATCTTGGCAGTGTGAATAAAACTCCAAAGATGAAATTCGACAGGGACAAAATGTGAACCCCTGACTTGGGACTCAAAGAAATTAATTACCTAAATCAGGAGGGGTAATTCGGCTTGAGTGCAGTACTTGAGTGAAGGCCTTAAAGCTCAACATCAGCAAACAGTCTCATGGGAATGCTGTAAAAAGGTGAAGCAGAGGGGAGGAAATGACATAGATGATAGAGGCTCTGTTCATCTCCCTGGCGACCAAATCAAAGTTGTGACGGAAACAAGGAGCAAGCAGCAAGGAAAAATCGCCTGGGATCTAGATGAACAAACCATACAGCTAGGGAGAAATCCAAGAAATCACCCTGCAATGGCAGAAAGTAGGACAGGGTGAGGATACGGGGCTACCTGGACTTGAGCGGCTGAGTGAGATGAGGCTGTGGCAGCAGCAGAAGCTTCTTAAAGGGGCCGCATTCACAAGCGGATTTTCGCGGTGACGGATCTGCTCACTCTGAGCACCAGTGCCCGTTTGGCTGCACAGTGGGCACCAGGGTTTACTGAGTTGTTGGTGTGAGGGCCGAGGCGAGACTGGCTCTGTACATAAGTGCTGGGGGTATCTATTGTTCCCCATTGAGCCCTCTCCCCTCCCAGTGTGTGGACTCAGCGCCACCATAGCCGTGACATCGTCAAACTGGGTAACAGAGGTCACTCTGCCCAGATGATTCCCTGAAACCCTGCCTCCCCCAACTCGTGGCCCCACCCAAGCCACATCCAGGTATATACTCAGTGAGTCAGGTGCTCCTTGCTGAGCAGTGCTAAGACTCACACTGGTGGCAGCTGGCATCGGTTTCTGGCATGGCCTCTTGAGACAACTATAAGCACAGCATCTGTGGATTGTTTGCTGAATCTTAACAGGTGGCCCCGGAGGGGCACAGGCTGGAGCTAACTTTGGCTTGCAGCTGAAACTCAGGACTGTGCCACTGGACACCTAATACTCAAATCCACACTAATAAGACCGAAAGACTTAGGAGCTTTGCTTAGTACATAGACACAGATGCAGAAAGGCAGGACAAAGAAGCAGAAACCATTTGACAAAACAGAACAGAGATCCAGATATAATGGAGCCAAGTAATCTAACAGATGCAGAGTTCAAAACACTGGTTATAAAGATGCTCAATGAACTTTTGGGAAGTGTAGATAAATTCAGTGGGAACTTCAACAAAGAGATAAAAAACATAAAAATGGAAATGGAAATTATTAAAGGGAACCAGGCTGAATGGAATAAACAAAGGAATAAATAAAGTGAATGAAGAAAAGGATCAAATACCCTATCTAGAGGACAGGAAAGCCAAGGATGCTCAATCAGAATGGCAAGAGATAAGATGCCAAAGTTATAAAAATAATTTAAAGAGCATATGGAACACTATTAAGGGTCAAAATCTCTGTCTGATCGGCATACCTGAAGGAAAACAAGATGTCGAACAGCTGTTTGAAGAAATAATGATGGAAAACTTCCCTAACTTGGTGAAGGAAATGGACATAAAACCCCAGGAAGCTCAGGGATCCAAAGAGGCCCGCACCAAGACACATCATAATTAAAATGCCAAAGGTTAAATACAAAGAAAGAATATTAAAAGCAGCAAGAGGAAAGCAAGAGAACACCCATAAGACTGGCAGCTGATTTCTCAAAAGAAACTAAGCAGGATGAAGAGCTTGGCAAAAAATATTCGACTGGATGAAGACCCAGGATCTACAACCAAGGATACTTTATCCAGCAGAGCTACCATTTAGAGTTGAAGGACAGATAAAGAGCTTCCCAGACAAAAATAAACTAAAGGAACTTGTCACCACCAAGCCAGTATTATAGGAAATG
>NW_006494608.1:8093929-8107276 GCF_000325575.1 Pteropus alecto | reverse complement strand
TCTAACAAATAAAGAGAACCAACTAAGCAAAAACAGACTCACAAATATAGTGGACAATTTGGTGATGGACAGAGGGGAGGGGAGTTTGAGGGATGGGAGAATGGGGTGAAGGGTTAAAGAAGTACAAGTTAGTAACTGATGGATGGTCACGGGGATGGGGAGCATGGCATAGGGAATGCAGTTAGCATTAATATTAATATGTTGGCTAGCTGGAGGGTCAGGGGAGGGAGGGAGCAATTGGGGGGATCATTTTATGAACTATATAGATGTCTAACCAATGTACTGTATACTTGAAACTAATTAAAATTTAAAAAAAAAGGCAAAGCTCTTTTACAGCTTTTAAAATTATGGTGTACAACTCAAGGGAGGAGGTAGCCATGCTCTGTTCCTAGAGTACTGAGCGCCCCATTTTATGGGGTCATAGAAACAGTTCATTCATTCACTTATTTATTCAATTAATAAATGTTTAATGAGTGCCTGCCATGTGCCTGGCACTAAATAAGATGGAAGCATTTTCTTACCTCAGAGAGCTTACATTTTAGGGAGAAGAGATACTATAAATTTAATTTTATAAATATCTTTTTCTCTATATTGGGTTTTTTCAGGTTATAAATTGTTTAACAATAATAAAATAGCAAAATCAAACATTACAGGAATATATAACATAGAAAGTCCCCCATAAACTCATCCTTCTTCCCTAGAGATAGCCACTGTTAATAGAGTTGTGCATTTTTCTCCAATTTTTAAAAATCCTCATATAATATACTTTTAAAGCATTGAAATGGAGCCATACTCTTTTAACCTTTTTAGCTTAATATAGCATAGATATCCCTCCACATGAATACAAAAAAACCTACCTCATTCTTTTAGCTGGCTGAAAGAATACTCCATTTTATGAATGTATCGCAGTTTATATAGCTAGTGTTTTATTGATATGTGTACTGTTTCCATTTTTCACTATTATAAACAATTTTACAAAGAAAATTGTTCTGCATATCTTTCTACATATGAGAGTATTTTTAAAGAATAAACTCATAGAAGTGGAAATGCTGGGTCAAAGGATTTGAAAAATTTAAAACCTAATTGCTTTATTTCCTACCATTTCCCCCCCTCTACCATTCAGGTTGTACCTGAATTAAAGTGTGAATCAGTGCATGTTATCGTGCAGACTCAACGACACAGGATTTATCAATAATGTTAATCTTTGCTGTCTGATAGGCAGAGGACAACCATATCTTGTTTACATGATCCATTTTGGGCCTACAACTGAGATAACAGTAATGCAGGGTTGTGCACATCACCTGTGTAAGTCAGAGGGACCAGAAGTGCTGAGATCTGAAATTAACTAGGCAGAAGTGTGGTGAGAGGTGCCCAAGGCTGCTAGATAGTTTACACAGCTTGTGCAAAGGTCCTGTGGGGGAGGGAGCCTGGCATAGCAACAGGACTGAAAAACTTCTGGAGGACAGAGAACAGAGAGCAAGGAAGAGAGTGAAGGGGGAGGCAAGGGCCAAACCTTGCAAGACCTTGGGATTTATCTTAAGGGTTTTGGTCCTTATCCCAAGAGAAAGAGGAGTCAATGAAAGTTTGGACAATCTGACTTGAACATATTCTTCTGGTCGCTGTGTGGAGAAGGGATTAGGAAGAGTGGAGAGTAGAAGCAGAGAACACGAGTGAGCCATTTTGGGAATCCAGGTGAGAGGTGGTGGTAGTCTGGACTAGGGTGGAAAATGGGTTAAGGGAGAGGCTAGCCATGAAGACAATTGGGTAGATTTAGGACTTATTTAGGCCAAATCATTGATAGGAATTGATGTTTAAATGATTTTGGGTGTGGAGTATGGAAGAAGATGGTATTATAGAAGACTCCCACGTTTGTAGGACAGATCGGATGGGAGTTGTCATTAAGTAGAATGCTGAGATGTCAAAGGAGCAGGTGATGATTAGCAAAGTGAAGAACCAGAGGAAATAACTGCTTTGGAGAGCAGCCACTATGCCCCCAGCTCCATCTGAGCTGTGTGACTCTACCACTATGGCCACAGCCAATTAGGCTGGGAGAGCACCTGAGTCATGGCCATGATATGCCCTGTGAAGGAGATCATGCCATATGGAGCTGATGAGACCTCTTTCAGGGACTTTGAAGAAGAACCCAAGTGAGTGACAACATTTAGAACTGGGGACATAAGAAAGGTCATACAAAAAGGCAGAAAGTGGAAATCATGACTAAGCCAGAGTCATGAGGAAGAAAGGAGGAAAGAGAGAAGCTGGGGCAGGAGAAGTGGTCGAAGGGCCGTAGAACACTTGAGGGGGACTGATGGGCCCTGACTCTGAGTGTGGCCAAGTGAATAAAACTGAAAACATGCACATTCCAGTCTTGCATGCTGAGCAGATTTTGGTTTGATTTCCCAGCTCTGATGCTGATAGCTGGATGACCTCGAACAAGTCACTAAACTTTTCTAAGGCCTTGTTGTGTTTCCTCAACTGTAAAATAAGACACCACAATATTTATTTCTTCGGATTGCTGTGAGAACTAAAGAGAGGCACATGAGAATGGGAGAAGATATTTGCAACACAAAACCACTAGAGAATTAGTATCCAGAATTAAAAGTTGAAAAGAATCTTCTACAAATCAATAATAAAAAGACAGCCAACCTAATTTAAAAAAACAAGCAAAAGACTTGAATAAACACTTACCAAAAGAGGTTATGAACATGGCCAAAAATATATGAAAATGTGATCAACTTCACTAATAATAAGGGAAATACAGTGAGATTCCACATGCAACATAGGTGAATCTTATAAATGTAATACCGAGCAAAAGCAGCAAGACTGAGATAAATGCATGCAGTATGAGTCAACGCATTAAAACTAAAAGTTAAAAAAACAGGCACTAAAACTACAATAAAATACTATACACACATCAGATTGGAAAGATTTTAAAAATCTGATAATACCAGGTGTTGGTGAGGATGGGGAGCAATAGGAAATCTATATGCTGATGAGAATGTAGATTAGTATAACCATTTTGGAAAACACTTTTGTATTGCCTAGTAAAACTGAAAAAATGCACATTCCACAACCCAGTGATTCTGTTCTTAGATATAAGTATCTAAGAGAAATTTCTCATGTACACTGGAATATATAGAAACATATTCCTAACTTTATTGTTCATGGCCTCATGCTAGAAACAATGCAAATATCCATCAGTTATAGAATGGATAAAGAGATTGTGATATATTCACACAGTAGAGTACAACACAGCACTGAAAATGAATGAACTATGCTATAGGGAACAACATGAATGAATCTTATAAACAATATTCAGCAAAAGAAATAATATATAGCATATGACTTTATTTTAAAATTCAAAAATAGTCAAAACTAAACTATACATAATATATTGTGGAGCAAACTATAAAGAAAGGCAAGAAAGTGATTATTACAAAAGTCAGAATAGTGGTTGCTTCTGGGGGAGGGGAGGGTTCTGGGACCAGAAGGGGATACCTGGGGCAGGGGGATTTGGGAGTGCTTGGAGGCATTCTATTTCTTGACCAAGGAGGCAGTTATATACAAGTATTTGCTTTGTGATTGTTCATTATACTGTACATTTGTTTTAAACACTTTAAGAGTATTTTATTCCACAATTAAACAGGTTTTTAAAAAAAGATAACTAACACTTGTAAAATGCTTGACATAGTGCCTGGCCCATATTAAGAGCTCAACAGATGGCAATTTTATTTACTGTTATAATCCAGTTGTTAGAGCCACATTGTATCCTAAGCAACCTTCTAGCTCCTGTACTGAGCGCTAGTCTCCTGAGATCTGGCTTTGAGCTAGTGATTCTGGACACTTCTATTTGCTAGGGTAGCCCCCAAATAAACCCCATTATTTAAGACAGTGCTTCTTAATTGATATGTGGTGGTTTACTGCATTGCCTCAAACTCCAAGTGTTCTCGCAAATTTGGCAACATGTAAAAATTTTTTTAGCACGTCTGTTGTTATGCAATTCCAGAAGGCAACATTGAAAAACCGAGCACCATGTGAAGAGGTGCACAGTCAGAGTCCAGCCTGCTGCAGGTCAGAGGTCAGGGGTCAAAGGTAAAACCTGATGGCAAGCTGGTGCCAAAGAAATGAGAACATGTGAAAACTTGGCCTTCTGAGGGTCTGTCGAGGTGCTAAAGTCACATCCAAACAGTAATGATGCAGAAGGGATCTGTGTGAATCCCAGGATAACTATGGATGCCATTTAAATCCTTCAAGTGTGGCCCCCAAATCCAGCATTCCACAGAAAGGCTGATAATCACTGACTAAGGTAATCTGAGAATGTCTCTGTTCCTTGCAAGCCTAATAATGGAATCACCATTTCATAGTTATTGGAAAGGTTGTTGAACAGTCGCTAATTATAATAATAGCTAATAATTGTGGGGTGCTAATCATAACCAGTGTGCTAATATTTTGTCCTAGAAGGTAGGTGCTATTACCATTTCTATTTCAAAGGATGCAGCTGAGGCGCAAGGAAATTCAGTAACTTGCTGAAGGTCACATAGCTAGTAAAGACTAGAGCCAGGAAGAGGGATCATTCTTATTCTCTGATTCTAGGGGGAGGGTGTAGCCCAGTGTCTGGGAGTTAGATGGAGTCAGATTTTTCTAACGATAAGCAAGAACATCCAAACAGTAGAATGGGGAGTTTTAGAGAACAGCAAATTCTCCTCTAAGCAGAGGCACCAATATAGTTTATTAAATGTGCTTTAGAAGAGATTCCTGCATTGGGTGACAGGTTGGACTAAATGCCTTTCAGGTCCTTTCAAAGAACCCCAAATTGTAAGTTTGCATCTTAGTAAAGTTTTGAATAGGGGAAAGGACTATATGCTTATTTTTCTTTTAAATATGAACCGCCAAACTTCAATGTATATCGCGATGTGTGAACTATTTGAGTAGACTTTCATGTTGATGGTCATGAACTTCCTCAGAATTCTTGAGGCACAGTAAAATGATTTTCCCTGTGGGGTTGTTTTCTTTTAGTCTTTTAGCTGAAGTAGTTGTAAAAGCCTTTCTGACCAGCAACAAAATATCTTTCTAAGCTTCAGAAGAGAAATAATTTGCATAAAACATCCTCCCACACTTATTTCTTTAATTGCAGACCAGAAGTACTGATCTTTTCATATGGACTTTCCTGCCACTTCTCACAAATCCTGTGTGTAGTGTGAAGACTACGTGTGTGGCATTAAAGACAGTGTTTGATAGCATTTGGGCTGTTTGGACTCTCCCTTTTAGACTGAAATGATATGTCTGGCTTTGTTTCCAGGGTTACAGAAACTTCTTGGTCTATTTCCATGACTGTGTCCAGTGGAAATGCACTACTCTGCTTTTCAGAAAAGCCTCTATAGGATAATGGAAATGTTGACCCGGAGAAGGAATATAGCTGTCAAAAAGGACTCCTCCTGGTTAACTGGTTCCAAATTTATAATCAGAGTCCAGCAACTGTTGTTTACAGAGGGTCTCTCATGTATGCTGCATTTCATGCAAAAGCCATAGCCAAGGCTACTCAGCCTCCTGCACTATGTTCTTGCTGTCTGAATTGAACTTTATAAAGGCGTTCCTGGAATCGTATTTTAACCAATGTGTTGAGACTTGCCCAGTCCAATTGAAGCTGTGCCGTTATATCCTCATTTGCATCTTTATCGACCAATCAGAGTGGCTTCATAAAGCCCAATCAGAATGCGGGATTCTGGCCAATCAGGACAGTGCTATTTGGACCAATCAAACTGTGCAAATTTGGGTTCCTCATTTGTATAAAAATGGACCAATCAAGACTAGGGTAGGCACTTTCTCTATGTAAGCGGGGCCTCCCCCTTGTCTTGGGGAAGTGCATTTTCAGTTTTCTCCTAAGGCTGTGTTACCATGGTTTGCAAACTATTCAACTGAAAAAATCTCCTTTTTCTGCACCCCAGTTTGGGGACTCCTGTTGGCATTGGATTGAAGACAGTGACCTTTGGTCAACAGAGGCATAAGATGGCATCTCTAGTTGGATTTGGCTTTGGTTGAGCTGTTGCTACACCTGACAAAATTGATTTGGTTGTGGTTGATTATTTGGCCTGATGGTGTAAAATGGGCCCTGATGTTTTCCATGGGCAGAATATAAGAGTTGAATTGCATATAATTGCTTTTAAGGTCTTAGAGTAGTAACCATCTTAACCAAATGCATAGAGGTTTAGGGCTGTCATATGTACAACTTCATTTATTATTGTACCTACAATTAAGTAGTTAAATTATTTCAATTAAATTGAGTTTATTGAGCATATACTATTTTTTAAAATAAAACTTTATATTTTAGAGCAGGGGTCCCCAACCCCCAGTACATGGACTGGTACCAGTCCGTGGCCTGTTAGGAACCTGACTACACAGCAGGAGGTGAGTGGCTGATGAGCGAGTGAAGCTTCATCTGTATTTGCAGCCACTCCCCAGCACTAACATCACCACCTCAGCTCCACCTCAGATCATCAGGCATTAGATTCTCCTAGGAGCACCAGTCCCTGGTGCCAAAAAGGTTGGG
This sequence comes from Pteropus alecto, assembly GCF_000325575.1. Classification (NCBI taxonomy): domain Eukaryota; kingdom Metazoa; phylum Chordata; class Mammalia; order Chiroptera; family Pteropodidae; genus Pteropus; species Pteropus alecto. The sequence goes on along the minus strand of NW_006494608.1, from coordinate 8,100,729 downwards.
GACCACCATTTTAGAGCTTTTGGGTCAACAACAAAATTGAGTACAAAATACAGAGTTCTCATATATTTCCTGCCCTCATATATATACACACCCTGCCCATTATCGATATGCCTCCCCGGAGTGGTACCTTTATTATAATCGATGAATCTATATTGGCACACAATTATCACCCAAAGTCTATACTTTATGGTTCACTCTCGTACATTCTGTGGGTTTAGATAAATGTATGATGACATGTATCCTTCATTATACTATCATACAGAATAATTTCACTGCCCTAAAAATCCTTTGTGCTCTGCCTATTCATCTCCTCTTCCCCTCAGCCCCTGGCAACCACTGATCTTTTTATCATGTCTCTACTTTTGCCTTTTCCACAATGTCATATAGTTGAAATCATATAATATGTAGCCATTTCAAATTTGCTTCTTTTACTTAATAATATGCATTTAAGTTTCTTCCACATCTTTTCACGGCTTGATAGTTCATTTCTTTTTAGTCCTGAATACTATTCCATTGACTAGATATACCACAGTTTATCCATTCAACTACTGAAGAACATTTTGGTTGCTTCCAAGTTTTGACAATTATGAATAAAGCTGCTATAAACATCTGTGTGCAGGTTTTTGTGTGGACATAAGTTTTCAACTTGGTATTTGGGTAAATACCAAGGAGCACGATTGCTGGAGCATATGGTAAGAGTATATTTAATTTTGTAAGAAACTGCCAAACTGTCTTCCAAAGTGGCTGTACCACTTTGCATTCCCACCACAATGAATGAGAATTCCTGTTGTTCCACGTCCTCATCAGCATTTGGGGATTTCAGTGTTCTGGATTTTGGCTATTCTAACAGAGATGTAGTGGTATCTAATTGTCGTTTTAATTTACAATTTCCTAAAAACATGTGACATCGAGCATTTTATCATATGCTCGTTTGCCATCTGTATATCTTTTTTGGTAAGATAACTGTTAATATCTTTTGCCCATTTCTGAGATTGGATTGTTCGATTTCTTATTGCTGAGTTTTAAAAGTTCTTTGTATATTTTGAATAACAGTCCTTTATCAGATATGTCTTTTGCAAATATTTTCTCCTAGTCTGAGGCTTATCTTCTCATTCTCCTGAACATATACTATTTTAAGAGTGTTCTGCTACATGTTATATGGGCATGTTCTATTTAAGACAGAATATCTACATTTTAAATTGCTTATTGGGAAATACCTTTTTCCTGGATGCTTCTTTTATTTGGTACTGGTGAAGGTCTTTAGTGGATCGTGGTAGTGGTAAACACTCCAGAGAATTGGTATATTTGGGAAACTTGCTTCAATAATGTTTATTATAGTGAGAGGTCCATGATAAATCATGCTCTGGTAACTTATGTATAGAAAAGCTTGAGACTCTGACTTATCTGGAAGACAAGATGTCATTAGAATTCTAAGAAACATTAATGACTGATATTTATATATTTCTTTATGTACCGCTGTCACTGATATAACCTCATTTCAAGATTATGAAGTAGCGATGACTTTAAGAAATATGGTAATTTGGCCAAGAGAAATAAATTTTATTTTATTTGTCTTTTTTTTTTACTTTGAAATATTTAAAAATATTTAAAAGAAGACCATTTCTAAATAGCATAGAGTCACAGGTAGTACATCTCACATGACTTGAAACTTAGAGTCAACATTTTCAAATGAGTATGACATGCTTAAACTTCAATAAATGTTAAACAGAACTCATCAGTGCATCCATTCATAAGCAAAAAATAGGGCCCCAAAACTCAGTGTGAATTGGATATCAGGTACGTTCAATTTGGATGCACTATATGAGCACCCATCAGCTGGGGCCAAGGTCATTTTGGAGCGTAACGTCCAACTCTAAATCTTAAGTGAAAGTGAAATCTTAAATGAAAGTCAAACATTGGGCTGAAGAGTAGAACACACACTAGTGAGACAGCCAATGAGCCTGATCCAATATCTAGAACATGTGCTCTCAACACTCTGTCCAGTCCCAAAGAGGAAGAAATAGTCAAAGTGTTCAAATGTATCATTCCTCTGAGAAAACCAGAGAACGAGAAGGGGCAAGATAGGGCAAGAAAGAGAGGGGACAATCATATCTCTGACCAGGAAGATATGATGGTCACTCAAGTACAGGTCCTTCTTTTTGGTGAGGCTGATACAAATGTTCTTCAAAATTGCCTGAGCTGTGAGGTTTCCAAAGGCAAAGATAAAAAATCAGTTGCAGAGCATTCAGACTAGCAGGACACTGTGGCTAGGGCTCTGCGTGGTGCAAAAATCATGGGTGCAGGATCCTTGCAAGCCTGAGTTCCAGTCTTAGCTGTGTCTTTAATGGTTATATGACCTTGGGCAACTTATTTAAACTTCTGGGTTTGATCTTTTCGTTTGTGAGATGGTATAATAATTTCTGTTATTCAATACTATTGCAGGAATTTATGTCAAGTACGGGCCTATAGTAGGGATTCAATAAATGTTAAATAACTTAAAAAATCATTCAGGCCGTATTCATGTGTTTAATGATTCCACTGTAAGGAAAACCCAGATGTACTTCAAATACACTTCTGCTTATACTGCTTGCTTTGGAATTGAAATATTGTGCACTAATGTGTTACCTCCTTAAGAGTGTTATTAAGCATGTTTCTGCTAGGATGCTTCAGTTGAAAATGGCAAAACCCCCAACTCAAACAGCTGGATATTGAATCATTCTTATTCCCAAGAAGAAAGGGACAATGAATATTTGAAGGCAACCAGCAGTCCTTGCCACTCAGGGCCACATGCTTCTTTATTCAGGCCCAGTGTACACAGAGTGTCTTTTGGGGGCACTTCGGTGTTTCTTTCTTGGAAAACCCCAGAAAACACATTTCATGTCTCATTGGCTCAAACTGGGTCTTGTATCTGTTCTTTCATCACTCACTGTGGGGGAGTGTGTGTGGGAGATGGTCAGTGCTGAGAGCTCTCTCCTGGATCGAAGTTGGGGCTGGTTCCCCCAGCCACATCCCTGGGACACTCAAGGACCCATGAAGGAAACGGAAGGGACATCAGTACAAAGTTGGCCTCCATTCCATGCAGCCCTCTTTTCACTATCTAAAAAATTCTAGGACTTTTAACCTCTGATAAAAGCCTTGAATTTTAGATCCCTTATTTATCTTTATGGATTTTTTCTGAAACTTCTCCAATCTTTCCTGATTCATACTGGGCACAGTAACAAGCAGGCAAATCTCTAAAACTCTCTAAGCTTCAGTTTCCCCACCTATAAATGATGAGCATCATGGTATTTACCTTTCCCCAAATATCAAATGAGATGATACATGTGAGCATTTAATAAAGGTTAAATAATAAACATAATCATGCTTCCTGATTCTTGGATCCTATTCTTTTAGTTGTGTCTTTCTCCGTCATGCTTGTTTCTTTACCTGAAGCCTTTGAAACCTTTTGCTCTGCTCCATCTTCTGTTTTTGTAGTTTGTTTTTCTCTCCTTTGAAATTCTTCTCAATAAATGCTCCTGTGTCTATTTCTGACCGCATCTCTAATTTGCCAAAGTAACTTTCCGTGCCCAGAGGTGTGACAGTAAGGGAAAATGATTCAGGTGGGCAGAGAGGAGAAAAGAAGCTGTGTGGAACAGGTGGAGAGAAGGCTGATGTAGTCCTGCGTCATCCCCTTGCCTCCCCTCACCCCCAACAGCCTCACCCCTGCCTAACCAGATGTTGACTTTTCTCCAGGTGGCTGAGTTACTTGGAAAAGGAAGAAGAATGTGCTCTATTTATTCAAGTTAATTTACATAAGAAATACATCCTCAGTCATTAGGTCTTGAAGATAATTGGTCTACATACTGCTTAGAGTTGAGCCTGTGAGTCTATTTAGTTTGGAAATGTAAAGGATAGGCTTTCTCCTGAGAAGTTGAGAAAGCCTCCTCCAGCTGCATCTGAGATGGTTTGTCCTCACCCTCTTACCTCCTTCCAGCCCTCTCTCCTTGTTTATGCGAGGCCAGAGGAGATGGGAGGATCGGCACAGTTTCCCATGAAAAGAGCTGCTCGTGAATCCCTGCCCTTGCATGTAGTGGAGGAGACCAGTGTTTCCCAGAGTGCTGCTTGCTGTTTAGTCTTAATTATCAGGGAGGGGATAATAGCTAACATCAATTGTCAGTCACTCTAAGCACTTTGCAGGTACAGTAATAGTAATAGCTAACAGTTAATAGGGTGCTTACTATGTGTCAAGTGTAGTTTAAATTGTTTTCTATATATTAATTTATGCTATTCCCTAGTACTTCTCTGAACTAACAGCATCTTCGTTTTATAGATGGGGAATGGAGCTCAGGTTAAACAACTTGCTTCGGGTCATTCAGCTAGAGTGAGCCCAGATTAAAACTAAAATTGTTTGGCTCTGTGTTCTTAACTGGTGCATTACTACCGCCCCATGAAGACGTTTTAGTATTATTATCATACTCATTTTACAGATAAGGAAACAAAGGAATAGAAAGAGTCTTGAATTCAAATGCAGCAAGAGATTCTGGAGCCTGGGTCTTACCTGCTATGTCATGCTACCTCCTCCGGGGACATGTGGGAGCATCTCTGACCCCACACTTCACACAGAGAAAGCTGAGGACCACACGTGATGATGAAACTAACCTAGAGCAACTAGTGGCATGGCACAGGATGGAAACCCATAGGTCCTGGTATTGCTTCCGGGGCCTGGAGGGGAGTGAGGAAAGCAGGTCAACAAATCATGTCTCTGGCACCAGGAGCAGAATTCACTTGTGCTTTTGCTGACTCCTGATCTCTTCTTTTCACCCGGGGGGCTGTTGGTCAGGGTGTCTTGGGACCAGAGTGGGGCTTTGAAGCATCAAACACCACGCTCATAATCACACCAGTTACATAAGGGAACTAGCAAGGGGAGATATCACTTAAAATGTGATTGATTTATTTATGCTGTGCTTGGTTCCCTAAAGGGTTTATGACAGTATACAGATGCCGCCCATTGTGTTTTGGTTAGGCTTGTGTGACAGGATGGCTGAAACCCCAGCTCTCCCCGCTCTCCTCCCTAGGGATCCAGACGGACCCCATCATCCTCCTGCACCTGCGTTTCTTTATCTTTAAATTAGAAACGATGTCTTCCTGGTGGAACTGGGCAAACATTAATGACAATTCATGTAAAGTTCCCAGCACAAGCCTGGCGCCCAGGAGGTGCTTGGTGGATAATGATGAAGATGGTGATGGTGGTGGTGGTGATGATTGTTATAAAGTGGAAGATGATGCAGCAAAGGGAAAACAAGGGCAAGTGTCATAAAACGGAGCCAGATTTAGGCTTATATAAAAATACCTGCCACGAAGTCCTACTGGCTCTCTTGGGGCAGGCGTGAGGGGAGAAACCTGGTCGGTGAATCATTCACAGTGCTCACAAGAGGAAAACAGCGTGCTCGGGAGAGGCAACTTCCCAGGCTAAGGTGGAAAGAAGGATCTCTCTTGAGTCCTTCTGAGGAGGATGCTGCAGTGTTGCAAACTGTGTCCTCAACAACTTCTTCAGCGTAAAACCAGTGACAATTGCCACTGGCTGTCTGTTAATAGAGGCTAATGGCAAGAAGCCACCGCATAGTCCAACAGAAAGCATTGCACTGAGGCAGGGCCCAGGCACAGTGTTCTCACTGCCATGACTTCTCCAGGGGGTGAGAGCGGATGCTGATGTGTGTTATGAGGAGGCAGCAAGAGCCCTGAGTCCTCTGCACGTATCGCCTCATTTAAGTCTTACAACAACCACATGAGATTGGTAATATGATCATCTCCATTTTGCAGCTGAGTAAGCCGAGGTCCGGAAAACAGGCCGCTGGGCTCCTGATTGCTAGCCAGGCTTCCACCCCGATAGGCAGGCTCCTGAGCTGGTGCCATCGCCCCTCTGTTGCTCTGGAAAACTGGTTGGACTCAACATCCTTATGGTGGTCCCTGGCAGGTGAGCCTTTGCCAGATCTTGGGTGGCAGTGAGTTCAAGAACGTGTGAACTCTGACGGGCAAACATGGCATGAGGCCAGTCAGTGAGGAGCAGTAGTGTCCTTCCCCCATCAGCCAGGATGGCACTGGACCACCACACTCTTATGCAGGACCTCAAACCCAATGCGCTCATGACCTCAGCTCAGAAAAGGGGAGGCCAAACAGGGGAGCAGGGCCAAGACTCACCTTAGACAGGCATCTTCAACCCACTCTAATGCACAGACAAATGAATGATTGAGGACCCAAAGTTCCCCAGGTATTATGGCTGCAAAAATTTTAGTCTGGAAAAGTGTCAAAGACAGTTAAATTCCTGTTTTGGCTATTTTGAAAAATGAATATATGGCACCTATAGGATACTCAGTGCGCATTCCTTTTGTTGTGGTTTTTCCTTAATATATTGGACCCCTTAAACTATCTGGCAGGAAATGCTCCCAAAGCCTCCCCACCCTGTAACCACTAGCACAGTAGAATGTTCCAGAAAGGCCAAATATAGTATTGTGCTGTTTCTGTGTGGTAGGCATTGCATGGTTATCACTGTAACACAAGCAGGACTCTTTAAGTGGTGCGGCTTTTGGGCTCCTCCTCTTCTCATGTATCCATATTAATTGGCAGAGCCCCATCTTTCCTTCTGGGAGACCTGGGCCCTGCTCAAGGATTCCCCTGAGGGCTTGTGGTCTCCTGCTCAGCTCGCCACCCCTGTCCAGACTTGTCTCTTTCCTTCTGGGAGACCTGGGCCCTGCTCAAGGAGTCCCCTGAGGGCTTGTGGTCTCCCGCTCAGCTTGCCACCCCTGTCCAGTCTTGTCAGGTCC
>NW_006494608.1:8079076-8093882 GCF_000325575.1 Pteropus alecto | reverse complement strand
GTCCTCAAAGTTTGGTCCAATGTGGAGGAATTGGAGCCCAGAACAGCACAAGCAATAGCAGAAAGCCAAATGTCCTGTCCCTTATCGGGATCGTGGGCTATGTTCCCTTAAGGCCCTGGCTTGCCATTATCTTCTTGGGTTTGCTCTTCCCCAGGAGCTGCTGTCTGCCCAGCTAACTGCTTCCTCAATCCCCAAATTCTGGTTACTTTCTTAGAGCAGAATTTAGCTCATTTTTTATTTTCCCCTTTACTTCCAGGCCATGCCTGGAGCTTGCTTATCTCACCCATAAAGTCTCATCCATGCTCATGTTGTATGTTCCTTCACTGTAAGATAATTTGTGTCCTAATATGTAAAAGTAGCCACAGTTATGGTTTTAAATAGCATATCCCCCCGCTGCATCATATGTATCAGAGCTTACAGAATAATTGGGAATCAAATTTTTATAAAGTAAGGACAAAATAATGATGTAATAAAAATGACCGGAAATGCGCTGTTAAGCCCCCAAAAGACATGAAAAAAACGCAAATGCATATTACTAAATGAAAGAAGCCAATCTGAAAAGGCTACATACTCTATGATTCCAACTATATGACATTCTGGAAAAGGCAAAACTACAGAGACAGTAAAAAGATCAGTGGCTGCCAGGGGTTGAGGGGAGAGAGGGATGAATAGGTGAAGCCCAGAGGCTTTTTAAGGCAGTGAAACCATTCTGTACGATACTATAATGGTGGATATGTGTCACTGTACATTTGTCCAAACCTATAGAATGTACAACAAAAATGAATATAATGAATGTTAACTGCAGACTCTGAGTAATAATGATATGTCAATATGGGTTCATCTAATGTAACAAATGTGCCACTCTGGTGAGGGATGTTAAGAATGAGGGAGGCCGTGTGTGTGTGAGGAGAGTAGGGGTATATGGCAAATCTCTGTTCTGTCTGATCAGTTTTGCTATAAACCTAAAACTACTCTGAAAAAGAAAGTCTACTTTTAAAAAAATGACTCCATATGGGAGATGGCCACACAATATGATTAAGTAAAGAAAAGTGGTGCCAAAAATAAGGGAGAAGAGGAATAGACGGCTAGTGGCTAGGGGGGCCCCACTAGGCTTTCCAGAGAGAAAGTGGAAGTTGGACTGAGGTCGAGAGATGGATGGGATTTGATAACTGGGGAGTGAGTAGGAGGGTGTCACAGCTTGAGCAAAGGGGTGGGAGGAGAAACAGCTTGAGCAAAAGCGTGACATGTGACCCACAGGACTGAGGGCCGAGCAAGAATCCAGGCTGGTGGGAAGAGTGAAGGTCCTCAGCAGGTAAGAAAGAGAAGCAGAAAGCTGCTGTGGAGCCCCTGCTGATGGTTTTCTGGTAGCATTTCAGAAGTGAACATGTTGATTGCAGTTCACTGGTAGGAGACAATCCAATGTGAACTGCTGGGGTGCAGCTCTGTAATTAAGTCTATTTTCTTACAACATGTGTTTGTTTATTACAGAGAGCTGTGATAACTTGAGGGTGTTGTATCAACTTTGTCTCACACACCAGCTGAACTCAATGACACTAGCATCTTGGATTCCGACAGACAGGGTGTTATTACTGAACCACCAGGGAGGCAGCATAGGACTGGACCGTGTTCGTGTGCAGTGTGGGCCCACTTGGCCTGAGTGAAGGCAGCAGAAACACCTTGAGCTGGAACCTCATGCCAGTGTCAGTTACTCCAGTAAATATCAAACTTCAACCTGTGTCTGAGTCACCTGGGTTGTTAAAACATAGAGTGCTGTGCCCTCCTCTGAGTTCTTGATTTAGTAGGTCTGGAGCACAGACATAGAATTTGCATTTTTAGCAAGTTGCTAGGTGATGGTGATGCATGATGATGCTGACTGGGAGATCACACTTTGAGAACCACAAGCCTACTCTAGAGCCCCATTATTAACTTATAAAATTTCCCTCTCCAGTGCTGCTTCTGTAAAGGTATACCCTAAGAAACTTCAGATTTGGAGAGAAGAGTGAATGCAAGCCAAAAGATAGAAACAACCCAAATATTGATTAATGGATGAATGGATACACAAAATGTAGTGTATATCCATGTAATGGAATGTTATTTAGCCATAAAAAGGAATGAAGTACTGATACTTGCTACAACATAGATGAGCCTTGAAAACATTGTTAAATGAAAGAAGTCAATTAAATAAGATCACATATTGCATGATTCCATTTATATGAAATGTCTGGAATAGGCTAATCCATAGAGACAGTAAGCAGATTGGTGGTTGCCAGAAGCTGGGGGTAGGAGGGAACGGGGACTGACTGCTTACTGGGTTTCTGTTTGGGCTGATGAAAAAGTTCTGGAGCTAGACAGTGGTGATGGTTGCACAACATCGTGTGTGTACTCAGTACCACTGAATTGTACATTTTAAAGTGATTAAAATGGTTAGTTTTACATTACATATATTTTACCACAATAGTAAATAAAAAGAGTGAGTGGAGTGCTGTTCTAACTCAAATCGTGGGGCCAGCTGAACGATCTACAGGATTAAGGTGGGAAATGCAAGGGGCCTTAAATGAGTGATTCTCAGCCCTATTCATGAAAAATCACCTGGGGAGTTTTGTATGATACCCTTGTCTTAGCTACATCTAAGACCGATTAAATTGAAATCTCTGGAGGTGATGTCTAGGCATCAAACATATATATATTTTTTAGTTAGTATGTATGACTCGTTTACTTTTTAAAAAAATAAAAAAAAAATTTTATGGTGACATTGGTTAACGAAATCCAATAAGTTTCAGCTGTACACTTTAACAGTAAGACATATATATATTTAGACTGTATGTTCATTTCCCATGGTTAGATTTCTTTCTGTCACCACATATTTGACCCCATTTACCCTGTCTATCTCTCCTCTCCCCACTACCTTCTGGTAACCACTAGTCTATTGTCTATGTCCCATGAATCTGTTTGTTTGTTCTGTTCATTTGTTGCTTATAGGTTTATATCCCACATATAAGTGATATCATGTGATTTTCAACTTTTTCTGTCTGGCTTATTTCGCTTAGCATGATTATCTCGAGGTCCATCTATGTTGTCGCAAATGGCAGTATTTCATCTCTTCTTATGGCTGAGTAATATTCCGTTGTATATATGTACCACAGCTTCTTTAGCCAATCATCTACTGTAGCTTCGGTTGCTTCCATGTCCTGGCCACTGAGAATAGCGCTGCTATGAATATCAGTGTGCAAATATCTTTTTGGATATAGGTTTTCAAGTCTTTCGGGTAAATACCCAGTAGAAGGATTGCTGGATCATATGGTACATCAATTCTTAGTTTTTTGAGGAACCTCCATACTGTTTTCCATAGTGGCTGTACCAATTTGCAGTCCCACTAGCAGTGTATGAGGGTTCCTTTTTCTCTACATCCTCTCCAATACTTGTTATTACTTGTCTTGTTGATAACAGCTATTCTAACATGTGTGAGATGGTGTCTCATTGTGGTTTTGATTTGCATTCCCCTAATAGCTAGTAATGTTGAGCATATTTTCATATGTTTGTTAGCCATTGGTATGTCTTCTTGGGAGAAGTGTCTGTTTAGATCCTCTGCCCATTTTTTAATTGGATTATTTGTTGTTTTGTCTCTTTACCTTATTGATGGTTTCTTTTGCTGTGCAGAAGCTTTTTAGTTTGATGTAGCTCAGTCATTTATTTTTGCTCTTACTTCCCTTGCTTTTGAGGTCAAATTCATAAAATCCTCTTTAAGTCAAAGGTCCTTGAGTTTAGTTCTTATATTTTCTTCTATGCATTTTGTTTCAGGTCTTATATTCAGGTCTTTACTATATTTTGAGTTAATTTTGGTGTGTAGTGATAGACAACAGTCTAGTTTCATTCTTTTGCAGGTGGCTTTCCAGTTTTCCTAGCACCATTTATTGAAGAGGCTTTCCTTTCTCCACTGTATGTTTTTGACTTTTTTGTCGAAAATTATTTGCCCACATAAACATGGGTTTACTTCTGGACTCTCAATTCTGTTCCACTGGTCTCTGTGTTTGTTTTTCTGCCAATACCATGCCATTTTGATTACTGTCACTTTGTAGTGTAATTTGAAGTTGGGCAGAGTGATGCTAGGCATCAAACGTTTTAAAATCCAGCCCCAGATGGTTCTTATATACAACCAGGATTGAGAACACTGGCCTAAAATCTCAAGGGCCAAATGGGCTGATGACCTAAATGCAAACTGACTTGAATTTCATCAGAATGAGCCTTTCACCTTCTCCGAACTTTGCTTGGAAGTGGTGTGGAGAGTAGAATGAGGAGGCTTTGGAATTAGTTTGAAAATTGGCTCTGCTACCAACTAGCTGTGTGACCTTGAGCAAACTACATAACCTCTCTGAACGTTTGTTTTTGCCAATGGAAAGTAGAAGTCTGTTTTCTCCTATGGAAAGAACACTATTTCATGTTTTTTGTTTGTTTGTTTGTTTGTTTGTTTGTTTGTTTGTTTTTTGAGGCTTACATAACACAGGACAGTTTCCCAGTTATAACAGTGTCAGACACTGTTTTGTCATCATGCACCTCTGCATCTCCTTCTAGACTGAAAGGGAGACATAGTGCCTTAGTTATGTGAAAACTCTAACGCTGCAGTATCTTGTGCTGTAAATTCAATTTTCTCCCTTTACCTGAGAGGAGGGACACATTTAGATTGGGAATTAGTGATAATGGCCTCTGGAATCTATAATTGGAGAGGGGAAGAGATTGTTAGGGTGGTAGAAATCCTTTTTGCACTCATGCTCACACATTCAGTTGCGTACCAAGCTTTATAACGATGTCAATATACTTTACCATAAAAACAGATAAAATTCACGCACGAATTCCTGACAATAACTAAAACCGTTTGGATTCTTTCATGTTTCTGTTCAGTCCTTATTCGTAGGTAAAATAGGCAATATGTTTTTATTCAACTACAATTATGGCATGGATAAAATTTTATATTATGCTTTTTTTTTTTCTCTGTGCTTTATCTTCTACATTTGTCCATAGTTCTTCATTACTGACATTTTAATGGCTTCATAGTATTTCATTGAGTTGCTTTACTATAATTTACTTTAATATTCCTCTACTGTTAAACCTTTTGATTGCTTCCAAGTTTTCAATATTAGAAACTGTGCTCAATGAAAATATTTCTGCATATAACTTCTAATGTCCTTTGGCTTATTTCCTTAAAACAAAATTCCCATAAGTTACTGGATCAACGGATCTGAACATTTTAAGGCTCTTGAATGCACCACCAAATTGCTTTGGTAAAGAATTATATCAATTTACGCTGCTACCAGAGGGTGTGGGTGTATCATTTTCAATAACTTGCCAGCACTGAATTTCTTTTCCTTTCTCTTCTTTTTGTGAAAAGGCTTTATTACACACAGAGCGGAGGGAGCTCAGTCCTTCAAGGCTGCCGCCTTCCTCACGGCTGCAAGGGCGTTGCTCAGCCCCTCTCTTCCTCTGGGCATAGATGTGTGTCCCCACCATTTTCTTGATGAACTTCAGGGCCCACTTGTCCTTAGAGACCTTGAGAACTCTAGGCACAGTGCTCCTCAACTGCAAAGCCACACAGCTCTGGGATTGTGTCCTGCATGACCTTGGTGTGCTCAATGAGGCACTCGTGGTGGCTGCTGTGCCTCAGCTGGCTCACGTTCTCGGTCACCTTGTGACCCTTGTCAAGGCCCATGGCTATGGGGTAGCACAGAGCCATGGCTGCTGCTCCTCAATGGCTGCTGCGGTGGAAGGCGCCAGCACTGAATGTCATCATTTGAAAAAGCTTTACAAATTTTACAGTTATAATCTAATTTAATAAAAGCTAATAAGTTCTTGTGTCCATCTTTTTGGCAGCATTACATTCCTTCCCCAGTTCCTTTTGTGGTGGCATCCCACTATTTTGTAAAGTGCTGGGGGACAGTTTACAAACCTTGCACATTATAGAAAATCAGTGATTACTTTTTGAAGCAATGAATAATTCAGATAATCCCTCTTCCTAATAATTCTTTTGATTCTAATAGCAGATATATATATTTTTTTACATAAACTAAATTACACTTTATTTCACTTATGTTGGCAGCCTCAGAGCTCTATGTGCTGGAAAAACATATGAAGATTTTCACTTGGTGGGAAGTAGATCTCCCCACAGCACAAAAGGAAAGCAGCTAAATCATTGCTCTTTTCTCCAGCCTCTCTCTGCACTCCCATCTCGTTTCTTGTCTACTCTGGAAGAGCCAGCACGACATGAATAAAGAAAAAGCAGTTTGTAGAGTGCATGGGAGAAAAATGAACACAAATAGGCCCTTCCTAAGCTATGGAGCTTAGTTTTCACTCTTTCGAGCAGGAGAGGGTTCATGCATGCCCAGATGATAGTATTTGTACCCATTGATTGGAACAGTGCAGCTTGTGGTGATGGAAAGCTGCTGTGAATTCAATAATCTTTTTAAGTAGCTATGTATGTGTTCTATTAATTGCAAGCATGTCTAAATAAATTTTGAAAATAATAATAAAGAACTTGCAGGAGACCAATTTATCCAGTTACATGCAATGGTTGTGGCTCATCTGCGTTCTTGAGTTCTTTGTGTCCTCTTCTGCACAACATTGGGAAATGCTGCTCTGAGAATAAGTCAGTATCTTAATATTATAACTAAGAGGTGCTTAACTAGTTAAAATGACTAAGGAAGTGCCTGTCATTGTCACTCGGACTTGATTGGTGTTTATTACTGTAACCTGCTCCCCATTAGGCCTAGGCACTCCTTAATTTTTGAAGATGGCTAAGTTTAAAAGTTCACTTCCTGCCTATCCACTTTCTTCTATCAGTGACAGCAACAAACAATTAGTGGCATTTCTTAAATGTCTTGCTGCCTGAAATAACACTTTCTTCCAATTAAAAAGTAACAAAGTCTGCACCTCTTCTCTGTTCCCTTCATTGGCCATAACATCTTGACATCTGCCTTTGTCTCCAGGTTTGTCTAAGACTTAGCTGACCTCTCAGAACAGTATGTTGTATGTTTCTGCTGGGGACAGATTATTTGTGACTATGAATTCGAAAGGAAAGTTATCCTAGTGGTTTTCAGAGAGTTGACATATACCTGAGGGTCCCCTTGCCAGAGGGCAGCAGGGCCCCCAGAGATCCGACTCATCTCCTAGGTGAGTGATGGATCATGGCCGTGCTTAGGTGGTTGCAGGGAGGCATAACCCATTTACTTACACCCTTTCCCCTTCCCAATTTCCTATAAAGACACTCTGGCTCTCATTTACTCCAGCTTCACTCTTCAACATTCAACTTAGTCCGAATCACATCATGAATTCTTAAACTCAAGGGAGCAGAGAGGTCTTAACCCGCTGGTTTCCAAACCTGGCTTTTCGTCAGAGTCCTTTGGCAAACTTTTCTAAAATATGTGTTCTTGCTCCACACCTGTTCTGATTCATTAGGACCACATGTAGACATGAAACCTGCATATTTTTGGTATTTTTTTTAACTCATTAGATCACTGGTTTATTATGAGAGGGTGTAACTCAGGAACAGCCAGATGGAGAGTCGCAGAGGACAAGGTGTGTAGGAAGGAGTGCAGAGCTTCCACGCCCCCTCCAGGCACGCCAGTCTCCCAGCACCCACAGAGTTCACCAACCCACAAGCTTTGAACTCTGCATTTGAAAAGCTCTCCTTGTGCTTCCGAAGTTTCCGGACCACCAACCTAACCAGGCTCTCAGAGCAAGACTCCCTTGAATATCATCTCTGGCAGGTGGTCACGCAACTTGCACTGATATACCTCCAGCTATGGGGCACTCACTACTTTTCACAAGTGGACTAAGTTAAAACAGTTCTTCCTTATGGTGAATTGAAAGGTATTTCCACCATAAAAGTTCTAACTATTGGTCTTAATTACTCCTTTTAGAGCAACATGAAACAAAGTTATTCCTCCTTTTTCCCCAAACACTTAAAGACAACCACGTTTTCCTTTGCAGGTTCTCTCTTCCCATTTCTGGGCTCTCAGTCCTGGTCCTCCTCTGAATGTGATTGGAGTCTTTATAATGAGTTTAGATATGTCTTCTAGATTATCTCTCTGAGAACTTTATGGAGTAGTTATCTTCCCAGTGTTAGAGATGACCGAGGTCCAGTCATGTTAAGTGACATGCCCCAGCTCCCACAACTAATAAGTAGCTGAATCAAAATTCAAACAATCTGTCTAACTCTAAAATCTGTACTCTTAGCGAGGATGTTCTGCTCCTGGTTTTTCCTTTCTTTTAAAAAATGCAGATAAATAGATACTTAAATTTAAGTATGTAAAAGTATATCCTTGCTCCCACCAATTTTTCTCTCTAGGGGCAGCCACTGTGAAATTGGCGGAGTCCTTCTTAAGCATGCCACAAAAGCCAGAGGTTATGTTCAGAGCAGAAGGGAGCACTGACTCCTTTGCTATGGATGCCATCTGCAGTGAGTGCCCCCTCTGACTGCATTGTACGCTGGGAGCAATGTGTAGGTCTCTTTGCTCACTCAGAACTCAAAGGCAAGTAAACCCTTAGTTTTTAAAATTTGTTTCAATAAACTATTGTTGATTCAGGTTCTATTCATTTTGTATCCTTGTAAATGGGTTTCTTGATCTTAAAAGGATTGTATAAATCCCCATTATTTTTCTTGTCAGTTGTAACCTATCCTTTCACCTCATATGGATCTTTTAGCCTCCTAGTTTGATCACCTATTAAACTATATAGCTCAATGTCATTCTTATATTTTAATATATATGCTCTCATTGTACAAATCATTGATAAAAGTTTCATTGAAGACAGAACCAATGGCAGTTTCTGAGCAACTGTAGGGGAATTAATTAATTAGTACTCTTGGGTACAGTTATGCAATCAAATGTGAACACACCTAATGTTTAACTATTCAGTCTTATCTATAAGGGCATGAGAAATTTGGTCAAACGCCTTCCTGTCCACAGTGTTTTCCTGATTCATTAATCTAGTAAGCTTATACAAAAAGGGGAGTATTCAATTTTACTCTTAACAAACCTATGTGAGTTCCTAATTCTCATCACCTTTCCTCCTTAGCATTCACAGACATCTTTTTCATAGTCTACTCTAGAATTTTGCTGAGGATTAATATCAACTTACATTTTTTGGGGTTCTGAGTGACTCAGAAAGGGGCTGAGTTCAGGCTAGGATGTGTTACAGTGGAGCCTGGAGTGGCAGGCAAGGCCAAGGCTAGCGGGATAGTGAACGAAGGCAGCTTGAGTGATGTGGTAGGTAGGTTAGTTAAGTGTATAGATGTCAGGGCTGGTTAATTAGAGTGGAGAGTTTTCTAGAAGAGTCTACCCTAAGGATGCATCAAGGGGCAGGGAAAGATCAAGAATGGAATAAAGGCAGATGTTCATTCAGAGAGCAAAATAGCTAGGCAGGGAAAGGCTCGAGGCTGATGTTTGACTGAACCAAGAAACCAAGAAAGCCCAGGGATCAGGGAGGTGAAGCTGAGGTAAGATAAGAGTGAGGATTGCCCTTGGAGGAGTGAGCTGCCTCATCGGGCCTTGTCATGGGACAACTTCATTCCCTGTCTCAGCAAATGACACTAACTTCCCACTGTCCAAACTAGAAATCTCAATGTCCTCCTAGAATCTTCCTGCTTGCTTATCTCCCCATAGACAGTTTAATCATCACGCCCTATCTTTACCTCTAATATTTCTACCTCTAATATTTCCAAAACTGCCTATTTCTCTCCATTGCTCTGCCATCACCCTAGCTACTGTCATCTCACTCTTAGATCACTACACAACTACTGCCCTGGCCCTCTTGCCTTCTGGTTTGACTTCCCATTCAGTCTCCACACCGTGGATTGAGTCCTTATTTTGAAACACAAACTTGATCACGTCTCTCCCCTGCTTAAAAGTTCTTCAGCGGTTTTTCTGTTACCTTCAGAATAAAATCAAGCCTTTTAGCGGGAATTAGCTGCCTCTCCCCAGAAAATCTCACTTCCCACTTCCTCCTACTTCATCTTGCATGCTTCAGGCTCTGGTGGTTCATGTTTTGGGTGGTCATATTGTACTTGCTCTATTTTATGCCATCAACTATGTTGCTCCTGCTGCCAGAAATATCTAGGCCCCGCTTACTGTCATCCACCTGACTAGTCGCTACTTCACTTAGCGTGTCTCCCCTTTCTATCACTCACTCCCCTCCCCGTTGTGAGGAATATGACCTCTAATGCCCTTCTCTTAAATCTTTTATAGGATATAATTACCTTGTATTGTAAAAACTGATTTATTTGCTTTTCTCTCCTCGTTTGTGAGCTTCTTGTGGGACAAAAAATGTCCTGGGATCCCTAGAGCTTAGCACAGTGCTTGGCAGATAGAGGTGAACAAAAAATGTTTGTTGAATCTAATTGTTCACTCATACATTCAGTAGGAATGAGAGAATAGCCCCTTTTTGAAGACCAGCCCTTTAACAAGTTCTCTATCTTGAGGTATGATTTTCCCCTTTCCAAGGCTTAGTCTCCTGGTACGTAATATTTACTGGTGGCAGAAAGGCATTGTTATTTAGAGTTCATTAATGTGGAAGGTACGATACTAGGTCAGATCTTCTAGTTCACAGGGAACTGAAGCTTTTTTGTCTGAAATCCTTGAAGCTTTTTTGGCTGAAATCCTTTCGTAACTTTGCTAAGGTAGCAGGCATTCTGATGCATAGTTGTGAGAGGGCATCGAGTTTGGTGGCCGAGAGGAGGAAAGGAGGAAGAAGAGGGGGGATTTGAGGGTAGGAAGGACCTATGGCTCCAGTCCATCAGAATAGGTGACCTAGGCAATGAGAAAGTGGACGAGGAAGTGTTATCCATCCTAGAGTTTTGAGTATGTGATAAAGTTGGTGAATTGGGGTATTTTGGTGAATATCTATCTATGCTAGGTTTCTCCAGAGAGACAGTTTGTTTAACTTAATCTTATAGACAGACCTGATCTGGTATAAGGTTATATATAAATTGGCCTGTCAGCAGAACATTTGTACTGGTAGTTATTCCTATAATGGTTTTAAGGGATTTTGGGGCTGGCAAAAACTGGGGTAAATGTAGCTGAACAAATGGGTGTTTTAGGGAAAATTTAACTGTAAGGAGCAGTGATTGCTTGGTGATGGTGGCAGCAGAGCATAGAGGAAAAGTCATCTTTAAGCTTCTGCTTTTCAGAAATTGGGGCATAAACTGGGACTACAGTATAGAAGCAACCCAGTTGAGAGCATTTATAAGAATGAAATGCATTTCATACGCACATATGGACAGTTGTAGCCACACTGGGTTTCTTGCGGGTCTGATGGAAATGAGCTATATTAGCAAATGTATTAGTCAATATTATGAATAGTAGTGAAAGGCTCTGCCTTGAGGAGCTTAAGATAACACCAATTACATCCATAACCCAGTTACTGTATTGAGGTACTGGGCCTGTGGAAGAGGCTGAATGAAGAGTTGATCCAGGAACACTCCTTGAATACGTTCATTTTTTGTCAGCATCTCATTCTAGAACTGCTAGAAGTTCCAAATTACAAAATGTCATGCAAACTGAGAAGTAAAGCATGGCCACCATATCTGGGTGTTGGTGTTTAGATAGAAAGTTTACCCAGCAGTTGGCACAGTGGCCAAGCAGTGGCCATGTTCTCTGCCTTTTGCTCCTACTCTCTACTGAGAAATGCAAAGACAGCAGGGCTGAGCTGTGGCGAATTTCTGGGCATTCTTGCCCATTGAGCCTGCTGCCTTGAATGGGGCTGGGTAGTCCTGTGGGCCAGAAGAGAAAATCCGTGTTTCTGGATGCTCCAGACGCTGTGTATATGATGTTGAATCAGTAGGTTTGGTGCTCAGTTTCAGCCTCTCAGACTCTGGAAATGCTGGAGCTCACAGTGACCTGTGCATAGTATAATGGAATGCCTGATCCTTATCCCTCTAAATGAGATCGATAGGATCAAAATGTGACCTGATGACCAAGTTCTTATTCCTCAGGTGGTCTGTATTTGTGACCTGTCCAATATGGTAGCCACTAGCTATGTATGAGTGTTTATATGAAATTTAAACTGATTAATCAAAATAAGACATTCAGTTGTTAGTCACACTAGCTATATTTCAAGTGCTCCAAAACCACAAGTAGCTAGTGGCTACTGTATTGAAAAGTGCTGATTACAGAACATTTCTGTCACTGAAGAACGTTCTGTTGAACAGTGCTGGTCTAGATCTCTTTGAAGAAGAATTCATGAAAAGTCAGGCTCCTGTAGGGTCACTATGCTGGTGGTTTTTAGACCAGGTGAGGATAGAAGACAGTCAATTGTGATGATCAAGGGACCCTCCTTGTCCCTATTGCTATGAGTCAGAACAGAGGTAACAGAGGTAACTCGTTTTTTTCAGGTCTTCAAAGATCCAGTGGATGACTCCTGAAAGATGTAAATTTTTGGCAGCTGTTTTCTTGTGGGAGGTCTTCAAAATATATTATGCTTTAAGTTATTATAGCCCAGAAATTTACTTCCACCAGTTAAAAAAAAGTACTTCTGCAAGTTTTTTTTTTCCATTTTGTTTTTAATATGTAAATCCAGAAGCATGTCAAGGTCTTCAAGACAAGGGTTGTGAAATTAACATATACTTGAAAATTTTTCCTTAAAAGGTTATGTGCTACTATGCCCTAGATAGTCCTATCTCATATTGTAGGCTTCGGCAAATACTCTTTGGCAAATAATTTGTTCTGTGATGCTGCTAAATCTAACACATGAAAGATGGTCCTTCCCTTAAAAAATTGAGATACACAATACCAATTTCATAAACTTTAATTCACAAACCCTGTGATTATGAGAGGCACTTAAAGTATGATTGGCATTAAGATTACCCTTTATCTTTGTGGTAGGCAGAATAATGGCCCCTCCAAAGATGTCTATGTCCTAATTCCCAGGATGTGTGAATATGTTAGTTTATATGGGAAAAGGGACTTTGCAGATGTGATTATGTTAATGATCTTGAGATGGGGAGATTGTCCTGGGTTATCTGAGTGGGCCCAATGTAATCACATGAGTCCCCAAAATAGAGAACCTTTCCCAGTTGTGGTCTCAGAGAGAAATATGATCAACAAAAGATGGATCAGGAAGATGTAACATTGCTGGCTTTGAAAGCAGAGGAAGGGGCCATGAGCCAAGGAATGCAGGTGGCCCCTAGAAGCTGGAAAAGGCAAGGAAATAGATTATCCTGTAGAGCCACTGGAAAAAATACAGCCCTGCCCACACCTTAATTTTAGATTTCTGACCTCCAGAACTCTAAGGTAATAACTTTGTGTTGTTGAACCTGCTACATTTGTGGTAATTGTTAGCAGTAGCAATAGAAACTGATTCACTTTTTATAGAGTGGAGGATTATCAAATAACTTTTTTTGAAAAATGTAATTTAAGAGGATGGAATATTCATGTTCACTAATCAGTGCATTCTTAGATTGTAGACAATTCTGTATGGAGCCAAATTATAATAAAATCATTGCTTAGTAAGCATAGGAAACTTGTTTAATGATTAGGCTGAGTCCAGAAGGCTACTAAGTCTGTTTCTACGCCTTACTTATTTGGGTAGGTATAAGGCTTCTGAAAGTGTAATCCAGTAGGGAACGTGTCTGCCAAAAACTGGCCTAGTGAACTGGGCAGCAGCCATGCATCACTGTGGCACTGAAAGCATTCTAATAATTTCATAGCCTTAGAAAGCTTGTTTTATTTTTTCACAAAGAGGGCCAAAAAAGATGGGTAGAAAATAATTTTGAAAAAAATGTGATCTTGAAGAACTCTTTGTAGGGGCAGCAGGTAGATACTGTGGGATCTGTACCCCAGTGTATACCAGTGTGTGGCTGGTGGTAATTCTCGTCATGGGCAAAGAAGTCAGGATCACAGCTTCTGAGGACTGAACATGTTCTCAGCTCTCAAATATAAAATCATAAATGGCCTTGACATTCATGGTGTTAGCCTTGACTCAGATAAGAATGACATTGAGCCTTACCAACCTCTCCAAGTTCCCTCAGTAGACCATGGCTAGGACTGGGAGATGGATCCCTTGTTTTGCTATGGCACAGCAGCACTTGCCTTCCAGAAAGCATTGCTTTACCTTCATAGAGAAAAGTTGTAATAGCTGCCACCAAGAACTCTGGAGTTTTGCCCACCAATTCTAACTCCCACTGGGTGGCTGACCATTTGTCTCCCTCCCTTTTTTTCATATAATAACAGTTTTATAATGAACTTGACTTCACATACAAAGTTAGAATGGCAGTTACACTAAAAATGAACTCATTAAAAAGTTTAAATATCATATTATAGATATGCATTATCCAAAATTCCAGAACGTATTTAAACAGGTAACAGATATTGCTACCCATTTTCGGACAGATAGAATAACAGCATTGCTGAAACTGGCTCCCAGACAACTGTGGACCATCTGCTCCTGTGTCTTAGGGAAGAAAGGAAGTCATGATACAGGCATTATTGATGCAATAATTCATTAATAATTTTCCTTATGACAATGCCAAAATTGGGCTCACATTTGTACTTTGTGAGGCAGCTGATGACTGTTACCCTTCTTCTATTCCTTGAGAGCTACCACTCAGGGTATTGACATTATACATGTTCATTTCAAAAGGCACCAGAAATGGGAATATAAACCTCTTCACAAAGCAAAGCAAAATTCTTAGATAGTATCCAGCGTTGGTCTATAATTGATCTTAGACAATAGGACAACATCACCTTCTGGAAGTGATGAGGATTTGGTCCCCTCTAGTTGCAGGAGAAAGGTCCATGAGTTCTTCTATTTCATGGATCAAACT
>NW_006494608.1:8073612-8079043 GCF_000325575.1 Pteropus alecto | reverse complement strand
GCTGCTGGGTAAGTTAGGGCAGGTGAGGCTAAGGGTAGAACCAAAGCTAAAGGTTGGAGTAGTGCTCATTAAGGGGCTGGTTAGTATAGAATGAGGTTGGCAAGCATTTGGCCAGCAGGGCTTGGACTTAAGACTGAAGACTGGTCTGAGGGTAGTTCAGGGATTATGGCAGCAAGAGAGTTGGGTAAAGGAAGAAGCATACAAAGAAAGCCAGGCTGAGAAAGGCATGAGTTCCGACTGAAGCCAGGGTAAGTGCGTAACAGGTAAGCTGAGGTCACAGTGGGAGGCAGCGGGGTGCCATGGTCAAGAGCATGGGTTTTTCATTCATGTGGAAGACTTGAATTTAATCCTGTCCTGCCAGTTACTAGCAATGTAATTTGGGTCAACTTACTTAAACCTGTCCCAGTTGAATCATCTCTAAAATTAGAATAATATTTATCCTGCAGGCGATTTTAAGAATTAGAAATAATGCATATGAAACACCTCACATACTGTTTCTTCAACTGGGTTCATGGATATACTTTCAGGGGTCTAAATATTCTCTACAAAAATTTTATTTTCCACTCAACTTTTTTTCTTTTCTTTAAAACATAGACTTCATATGTTTTTTAGAGCATTTTTAGGGTCATAGCAAAATTAAGTGGAAAGTACAGAGTTCCCATATACCTCCTGCCCCACACATGCACAGCCTCTCCCACTATCAACATCCTCCACCAGGGTGGTACATTTGTTACAGTCAATGAACCTATATTGACACATCATTATCATCCAAAGTCCATAGTTTATTTTAGGGTTCAGTCTTGGTGTCGTGTATTCTACAGGTTTGGACAAATGTACAGTGACATGTATCTGCCATTATAGTATCATACAGAATAGTTTCACTGCCCTAAAAATCCTCTGCGCTCTGCCCGTTCATCTCTCCTTTCTTCCCCCTGCACTCCTGCCAACCACTGATCTTTTTACTGTCTCTATAGTCTTGTCTTTTCCAGACTGTCATATAGTTGGAATCATTGAGTATGTAGCCTTTTCAGACTGGCTTCTCTCACTTAGTAATATGCATTTAAGATTCCTTCATGTTTTTCTTATCTTGATAGCTCTTTTGCTGAATACAATTCCATTGTTTGGATGTACCACAGTTTATTTTATTCATTAGCTCTTAACTTTTAATACGATGCTTTTCAAACTAAGGGGTCTTTGGATCTCTGTGGGGCTAAACATGTATTCTTGAGACTCAAGAGTATTAGAATTTGAGAAACACTAACCTATCATGTAGTAGGTGTTCAATAAATGTAAATAATGAATGACAAGATTATTACTCATAAAAGAGAAGCTAAAAATGTAGTGAAACAGGGCTGGGTGAGGCCTATATTCATAAGATTTATCCCAGAGAGGAGAATCTTGTCACTTAGATTTGCTGACAAAGCTGTTTTTCTGTGGGCAGGGCAGGTATGAGCTTCTTGTATGAGCTACCTGGGGCTGCCCAGTCTTCAAGGCAGATCCTTGGGGCAGATATGGACACTGCTGTGACCTCATAGTTTCTGATAGCCCCACATTTGAAACTTGGAGCATTTTCTCATTTTGGGTTTTCTGACACTATTCCCTTGCTCTGTGATTTTCAGAGATTATGGCGTGATTCCTCAATTACCTCAGCAAGGTCTTCCAGTTCCCAGGCTGTAATTCATGGGGCCTGGAGACCTGGAGTCATTTATAGCTGCTTGGGGCTCCCTCACTATCTCTCCATCTATCTTCAGCTTCTGTTTCCTCTTAACCATCTGTGTTTTGTTTTGCTGGGACTGGAGAGTCTGCTTCCAGATGGCAGGGACAGAAGTAAAACTGCAGCTGGGCAGTTCCATCATCTGTTCCCCCATGCACTCCAGGCCATCACCCTTCTCATTAATTTTCTTGCCCCAAACACAATTTTTATGAGGTCCATTTTTGCTCTCTGAGTGTTTTACAGGTCTGAGGCCAGAGCTATAACAGCACTAAAGCCTTTTCTGTCCCGTCCTGTCCTGTCCTGTCCTGTCCTTCTTATATGCTCCTTGCTCTATCTCTTCACTGAAACCTTCCCTGGGCTGAGATAGAGTGGGTTTTATGTATCTCCTCAATGTTCACTTGAATTATGCCTTATTACATTTTCAGAACTTCATTTTTTAGAGCCCTCAATATTTCAAGTCATATTTCCTTTTAGCGCTGGAGTTAACAACCCTTGTTGTACCTTGGAAGGGACTAGAGCAACCAGAGCAACCTTTAAAAAGCACCAGTTCTTGGCCCCAATACAGACCAATTGAACCAAATCTCTGGGCAGGGCTCATGTATAGATTTTTTTTTTTTTTTTTTTTTAGGATGCCCAAATAACTATAAAAGAAGAAAATGTGTCAAAATGGACTTTATCAAAATTAAAAACTTCTGATCAAAAGATACTGTTAAGAAAAAGAAGAAAGAAGTCATAGCCTGGGAGAAAATATTTGACACATATATATCTGACACAGAACTTGTATCTAGCATATTTAGCAATTTCTGCAACTCAGTAATAAAAAGACAAAGAGCCCAATTAAAAAATTTGCAAAAAAGCTTTAATAGGCACTTCACAAAGGAAAATATATAAATTACTCATAAGCACATGAAAATATTTAACATCAATAGTCATTAAGGAAATGCAAATTGAAACCAAAATGATATACCCGCTAATGGCTAACTACCCCCCCCAAACAAAACAAATAAACAAAATCCTTGACCACATGAGGATGCAATGCAATGAGACCTCGCATTCATTTCTACTAGGAGAACAAAATGATGTGATCACTTTGGAAATTGGTCTGACAGGTTCTCATAAAGTAAACGTATACCTACCTAACTACGAAAATACTATTTCTAGGTTTTTATCCAAGAGAAATGAAAACATATGTATACTAAAAGGCTTAGGAACTTCATTAATAGTGGCTCCAAATTGGAAACAATCCAAATATCCCTCACCTAGGGAATGGATGAACAAATTGTAGTATATCCACACAATAAGATGTTACTCAGTAACAGAAAAGGAGAGGACTACTGATGGATCTCAAAATCATGATGCCGAGTGAAAGAATCCACACACAAAAGAGTACCTACTATACAATTCATTTATATGAAGTTCTAGAACAGGCAAAACTAAGATATGGAGAAAGGAATCAGAACAGAGGCTGCCTGTAGGAAGGAGAGCTCTGTGAGTGACTGGGAAGTTCGTGAGGGATCTTTCTGGGGTGACAGATAGGTCCTATATCTTGATAGTGGTGTGGGTTTATGCATTTGTCCAAACTCATTTCTTAAACTCATTAAGACACAAAGTGAGGTCTTAAATGGTGTACATTTAAATCTGTACATTCAATTTATATAAATTATACTTCAACCAGGGCAATTCAATGAACAAATTTCCTTAGATGATTTTGCTGCCCAGTAAAGGTTGAGAGGCAATGTTAGGGGGCTTCAGTTCATATTATGTCTTCTATCTTTTCCCTGCAGTTTGAAAAACCTTCTTTCCTAACACCCAATCCCCTGTCTGCCATCACCCTGCATTCCAATCTCTTGTAATTAGGAACCCCAGAACACCATGAGCATCTTACCTAACATGTCTCTCATTCCTAGCACACCAGCTATAACTCCTTGTTGGTCAAAATGAAACCTAAAACACAGGGTCTCGGGTCATGATGGTGGAGTGGGTAAATGCTGTGCTTGCCTTCTCTCATGACCACATCAAAAGTACAACTAAACTACAGAATAGCCATCATTGAGAGTTGTCTAAAGTTTTGCTGAACAGAAATCCTACAACTGGCGACACACAGAAGAGGCCACCTAAGAGGGGAGGAGATGCTAAAAAGGCTAGTCCCACACTTATATGTGGTGGTTGAGAATTGGGAGAAATATGTAGGCTGCAGAGGTCCCTCTGAGGAGCGAGGAGTCCCAGCCCCACACTGGGATCCCCAGCCCAGAGTTCCACTGCTGGGAAGAGAAGTCCCACAAATTCTGGCTGTGAAAACCAGTGGAAATTGTGGCTGAGTAAGATGGAGGGCTGAGAGAGTCACAGACTTTCCTCTTAAAGGGTCCGTGCACAGACTCACTTGGTGACAGACTCACTTACTCTGAGCTCTAGCTCTAGATCAGGAGCTCAAAATGTTCCAGGGACACACAGAGAAGAAATGAGTTGTCTGGCTTCAGGGTGAGGGCTGGAGGGACAGCTTTCTCCCAGATGGAAGTGCTGGCAGAGGGCATTGTTCCTTTACTAAGCCCTCCCCCACCCGGCTTGCAGACGCAGGTGACTGCCATATCTGAGTCTCCATCAACACAGCTAACACTGGTCACACCACCCAGGTGATTCCCTGAGACCCTATCCCTCCAAAGATGCAGGCCCGCCCAAGCCACTTCCAGTGGATTTTCCATATAAACGGCCTGTCTTGGCTCATACTGTGGACTTTCCTAAAAACTCTCAAAGCCTCACAAACCCAAACAAGCATCATCTGACCTTAGCATGCTCCATACCTCTTGCTAAGCAGCCCCAAGCATGGCACCAGCAGCAGCCAGTCTTAGGCCGTGGCTTGGCCTCTAGAGGCACTTGTAAGCCCAGCGTGGATGGCTGCCATCTGAGGATTGCTTTGTGACTCATGCCAGGTGGCCCTGGGCAGGGCACAGACTGCAGCTGAACTTGGCCTGTGGCAAGTTCAGGAGGCTCTGGCCTGTATGCCCAGTGTCTGGCTTCGGTCTGAGCCAAAGTACCACCTGGGGTTACATCTGAGGATGACACACCCAAAGAGCAGACAGGGTAGACACTAGAGCCCTGCTAAAGTGAATCTTGCTCTGTAGGGTCAGCCCCTGCACAACAGCTCCTCCACTGGTCACAGCCAGTCATCACAACCAATCAGCCCAAGGGATCAAACCATTGCATTGATGAGCAAATAGCAACCAATGCTCAGCTACAACGGGAGGACACGTACAACCCATACAAGGGACATACCTGGAGCACCCAACCCAGGTGACCAAGGAAGACTGTGCCACTGAGACCCATAGAATACCTAATAAGGCCACTCTACCAAGACCGGGAGACAGGTAGCAGCCCTACCTAATACATAGAAATAAACACAAGTAGGCAGCCCAATGGGAAAACAAAGAAACATGTCCCAAATGAAAAACAAAACAAAGCTCTAGAAAAAGAGCTAAACAAAATGGAGACAAGCGATCTACCAGATATAGTTTAAAACATTGGTTGTACAGATACTCAATGAACTTAGGGGAAGATTAGATAAATTTTGTGAGAACTTACACAAAGATATAGAAACCATAAAAAAGAACCAGTCAGAAGTGAAGGATACAATAACTGAAATAAAGAATACCTTAGAGGGAATCAACAGCAGATTAGATGAAGCAGAGGATCAAATCAGCAATTTGGAAGAAATGGAAGTGG
>NW_006494608.1:8069458-8072959 GCF_000325575.1 Pteropus alecto | reverse complement strand
GAAAACTAAAAAAGATGAATAATAAAATGGTAATAACTACATATCTATCAACAATTACTTTAAATGCAAATGGAGTAAATGTTCCAATCAAAAGACATAGGGTGGCTGAATGGATAAGAAAACAGGACCCTTACATATGCTGCCTACAAGAGACTCACTTCAGACTGAAAGTAAAGAGGTGAAAAAAGATATTTCATGAAAATGGAAACAAACAAAAAAGCTGGGGTAGTAATACTTAGACCAGACAAAACAAACTTTAAAACAAAGACTGTAACAAGAGACAAAGAAGGACCCAGTTATCCTACTTCTGAGTATTTATCTGAAGAAACTCAAAACTCTACTTTGAAGGGACATGTGAATCCATATGTTCATTGCAGCATTATTTACAGCAGCCAAGATATGGAGGCATCTTGGGTGTCCCTCAGTGGATGAATGGATAAAGACGAGATGGTGTGTGTGTGTGTGTGTGTGTGTGTATGTGTGTGTGTGTGTGTGTGTGTGTTACTGAGCCATATTACTGAGCCATAAAAAAGAATGAAGTCTGCCCTCTGCAACAACATGGATGGACCTAGAGGGTCTTGTGCTAAATGAGTAAGTGAGTCAGAGAAAGACAAATATCATATGCGTAATCTAGAGAATGGGATAAACAAACGACAGAAACAAACTCATAGATACAGAAAGCATTTTAATGGTTGTCAGATTGAAGTGTAGGGGATGGGTGAACGGGGAGGGGCTTAAGAAGTACAAATTGGTAGTTACGAAATAGTCATGAGGATGTAGAGTATAGTATGGGGAATCTAGTCAGCAGTATCGTAATAACTATGTATGGTGTCAGATGGGTACTGGACTTATCGGGGTGATCACTTCATAAGTTATATAAATGTCCAATCACTGTGTTACACACCTAAAACTAATATAGTATTGTATCTCAACTATAATTCAAAAAAGTAAAAATATAAAAATTAAACAAATAAACGAACACAGAGTCTGCTTGCTGAGCAAGGGAATTGTCAGTAAGTTAACTGGAAAGATAACCAGCTCTTCCTGTGGGTGACCGAGACTTACAGCAGATGTCTGGGGAGTTGAAGTCCTCTGGCTTTGCTCTGTTATCTGTATTCAAAGGTTCATATTATGTTTTGGGAAAGTATCTTTCATCTACTTCATCGGATGGACATCTTTTAGCTTGTAGACTTACTGATTTTGATGAAGGTGAATGTGTTCTTATTTAAAGTAAATTATGTGTCTCTTTTGTTAGATCTATTTCTTTTGAATAAAACATACTTTAAAAAATTACTGTTTTCATTCTTAACTCCCTCCCACCAAAACCTAGGGATATCTAGGAGGATGTTTTGACCATGGTGTGTCTATGTTTTCTAGCTTCTTATTGCACATCTCCTGTGTCTTGCCATATTTTCTTATCTTTGGGAGATGCCAAGATTGGATTTTAGGTTATTTTTTTGATCTTGTGTCAGAACTCAGCTATAACTAAAAAGTAAATCACAAAGGGACTCCGAAGACAAAAAATGGGTGTCACACAATCCACATATTTTACTCAGAGCTGAGCCCCTTGGATTCTCACTCACAGTCAATTTACTCTTACCTGAGACACAGGTGTAACAATCCTCACAGCCTGATTCAAAGCACCAAGTTGGAAGCAAACCAGAAGTGGCTCTATGGTCAGGTACATCGGTATCTGTAAAAAGGAACAGCCAACAGGAGAGAAAAGATGGTCTCTTCCATCTTTACCTTAACTTATTAAAATAAAAATGATAGAAAAATCTGGTGGCCATTAGCTTTAGGAGCATATAGGTAAAACAACTCTCAATCTCTGGAAGAAAGACCATATTTGAGGTCAACACAAACCGACCTTGATGGTGATGCCTTTAAATCACCGAGAAAAGGCTAAATGTTCCCTGCACTTCTGTCCTTAAGGAGGCAGAAGAGTGTGTAATACAGTTTAGGAAGGTTGTTATCAAAATGGGTGGAAATAAATATTTTGACAGTTCAAGTAAACAAGTTTTAGTATCCTAGACCTTGACTCTCTTGGCTCAGCGCCTTCCCTGGAAGCTCTTGAGTGATGACATCACACTGCCTGAGTGGTGATTGCAGTGGCAGGACAAGGCCCTCCCTGCTCTCCTCCATAACCAGCCCTTGCTCCCTTCTGCAGCCCTGATGCATGGCTCTGGGCTTCTAATCCGCCATTCTCTCTATTTACTCGGAACGCCCTGCCTTTCTTCCTCGCAGTCTCTGCCAACTGCCATCCCCTATCTCCTCCTACCTCTAAATTCACAAGACTCTGGGTCTCTGATTGGACTCTTTACTCTGCAAATCAATCTGAAGCTCATTTGTTAATCCCTTGAATCTGAAATGAAAAGAAGCAATGTATACAGAAGTTCTACAGATGAAATGAAAATGTTGCTTGGAGTTTGTTTTTAAATAATTCATCAGGGCTAGGGAAAGGAAAGGCATAGAGAAAACAAGTTAGTTATTTACAACTGTTGGGGTTGGATGTTATGGGAGCATTTCATATCAGATGCTCATTTCATATATTAGAAAATGTTCATTTAAAAAGTTTCAGAAGAAAATACGTGATGTCATATAACCTAATTTAAAGGTCTTACTATCATTTCCACGTGAAGCTGAAGAGGGAGCATATATTCACCTTTAACATCAGCTTAAGGTCACTCAAAATTGTGTCCTCAATAACTTCATCCAGGAAACAAAATATCTGAAACTTATTTTTTAAAAAAGAATCTCACAAGTATGTCTGCCTCTTACTGTCCAATGTACTTCATGGTGCAGAGTATTCAGAGCAGCTTTAAAATGTCAACATTAAAGGCAACTCCATGGAGTCAGGGACAAAAGCCAAAGTGAAGTCCTACTTTACCTTCGAAGAGTTCCAGCACCCAAGCTCAAGCCTACAGTTCAGCTCTGCAATTGAGATATTGAAGAGGCCAAGTTTGAACCCACATGAATTCTGTACCTTTGGGGACTTGAATCTTCAGAAACAAGCCTCTCTTTGTAACTTCCCTCCTCCACTGGCTTAGCTTTCCTTCCCTTCCTTTAATTTCTCTTTGCTTCCTCCCTCCCTCCTTTGCTCTCTCCCTTCCTTCCTTCTTTCCTTCTTTATATTTTTTTCCACATTTCTCGCCCGTTTATTGCAGATGATTTAATTATAACTTTAAAATTAAACACTGCCAAAATGCCTTTTTTTTGTACTTCTTCCTTCGTCTAGATTTATTATCCCCTATGTGCATAGTTCAGATTCCTAAAGAGCTTCTCTCATATAAGTGGAACAACCAAAAAATATTTTCAATACACATTCTTTTTGTTTGTTTCTTTTATCAGCTCTATTTTTAAAAAATTTTTAATTAGTTTCAAGTATACAGTACATTGGTTAGATATCTATATAGTTAGTAAAATGATCCCCCCAATTGCTCCCTCCCTCCCCTGACCCTCCTCCACCTAGCCAATGTATTAATACTAACTGTATTCCCTATG
>NW_006494608.1:8066530-8068436 GCF_000325575.1 Pteropus alecto | reverse complement strand
TTGATGTTCTCACTGAATTTATCTACACTTCTCAAAAGATCATTGAGCATCTTTATAACTAGTGTTTTGAACTCTGCATCTGTTTGATTACTTGACTCCATTATATCTGGATCTCTGTTCTGTTTTGTCATATGGTTTCTGCTTCTTTGTCTTCCAATTTTGGCTGACTTTCCATGTCTGTTTCTACGCACTAAGCAAAGCTCCTAAGTCTCCCGGTCTTATTAATGTGGATTTGTGAAATAGGTATCCGTGGCACAGTCCTGAGAGGGGTTCAGTTGCAGGCCAAATTTAGCCCAAGCCTCTACCCCTCTGGGGCCACCTGTTAAGATTCAGCAAGCAATTTACAGATGCTGTGCTTATAGTTGCCTCAAAAGGCCACACCAGAAACCGAGGCCAGCTGCCTCCACCAGTGTGAGTCTCAGCAAAGAGCACCTGAGTCGCTGAGGATATACCTGGATGTGGCTTTGGTGGGGCCTGAGTTGGGGTAGGTGGGGTTTCAGGGAATCCTCTGGGCAGAATGACCTCTGTTATCCAGTTTGATGATATTACAGCTATTCAGTGGTAGGGGGGAGGGCTCAACAGGGAACAATGGATACTGTGGACACTTCTGTGCAGAGCGAGTCTCGCCTTGGCCCTCACTCTGACAATGTCTCCCTGTAAGTCAGTGGTGCCCCCTGTGCACAGCCCAGTGGGCACTGGTGCTCAGAGCGAGCAGGTCCATCACCCGAAAATCTGTTGGCGGTCACGGCCCCTTTAAGAGGCTTCCGCTGCTGCCGCAGCCTCCATCTCACTCAGCCGCTAGGGACCGGGCGCCCCATGTCCTCCCTGCATCCTACCTTCTGCAGGGTGATTTCTTGGATTTCTTTGTAGTTGTATGGCTGTTCATCTAGATCTCAGGTGATTTTTTCTTGCTGCTGCTCCTTGTTTCCGTCACAACTTTGATTGGTTGCCAGAGGGATGAACAGAGCCTCTATCATCTATACTCCTTTTTCTTCTTTTAAACCACCACTACTACCACAAAAACCCATAGCATGTTCATATCAGTTCTCATAGTCATTGTAAAGATTAAGCTACAAGTGTGAAAGATAAGGGGAAACTAAGTAGAATAACTTTGATCATCATAATTATAATTTTATTATAGACACTTTTAAACATATAAATGTTTTATCTGACTAATATAATGAATCCTTTGTATCTATCTCCCAACGCCAATAGATGTTCACACGTGGCCAATCTCCTTTTATCTGTCCTCACCCGCTTCCCCCCGACTCATTCCTACCTTCCTCCCCACCCCACTCCAGAAAAAGGCATCATCGTATTGTTTTATCCGTAAATACTTCAATAGTATCTCTAAGAGATAAGGTCTATCTTTCTTTTCTAACAATCACAATACCATCATCACATATAACATCACATATAAAGTAACAGTAATTTGTTAATATAAAATATTCAGGCAGTGCTCAAATCTCCCTCATTATCTCACCATGTCTTTTTATTCTTAATTTGCTCAAATCAGGATCCAAATGAGATTCACACACTGCATTCAGTTGGAATGTCTCTTGTCTTTTCTAATCTACAGACCTCGTTTACCTCTCTCTTTTTTCTCTCTTGCCATTTATTTATTGAAGAAACTGGAATTTTCAACATTCTTGATTTTGCTGATTGCATCTTCATGGTATTGTTTAACATGTTCCTTTATTACCTGTAATTCCTGCAAGCTGTTAGTTATACCTGGAGGCTCATCACCATTATTAGTAATATCAAAGACTTCACTTCCAAGACCAACAATTTCCATGTATGACACCTTATCACACTGAGTAAGGTGGGTCCCAAACTCTCCTGAGGCAATAAAAATGAGAATAACTACTTTGCAGTAATGTCAAGTCCAGTCCCGGCTGACTTTACC
>NW_006494608.1:8066080-8066510 GCF_000325575.1 Pteropus alecto | reverse complement strand
AAAAAAAAAAAGTCTGGCCAGAATCCATCATTAGCTCCATGATGACTATCAACTAGAATGTATTGGGCCTTTCCTCTGTACATGAGAATGAGCATGGACAGGTGGGAAGACTGTGAACATGGGAGTCAGACAGCTCTAGGTTTGAATTCTAACAGCCTTTTCTTAAGTAAATGCCTTTCCTAGTTAATATTTTTTGGTTTCAAATTCTTTTTTACATGAGGATAATATTTATCTCACCAGGCTGCTGAGATGCACTTGCCATGTAGTATGTATTCAATAACCATTTCTTTTCCAACATAAGTTAAAAACGAGAATTGGTATCTAAAACTACAAATTCATAGAGTTTGTTTAAATCCCAATGCAAATATGGTATTCACCGGCTTCATAAACAATAGAGGAAGAAGGCTTTCAAGTAAGCCTTACGAAAGGA
>NW_006494608.1:8063367-8066038 GCF_000325575.1 Pteropus alecto | reverse complement strand
CCCTTTTTTATGTACTCAGAAAATTCAGGAAATTCTTCCCAAAAGAAAGCATGACCCGTTTTAACCTAAAATTTTGCTATTCTCTGAACTGTGCTGGCTTGAGAACATATTTCTTTTACCAAAAGATGAGTTCACAATAAATGACTCAGAAACATATGGATGAAATTTCCCTTAAGCCACTCAGGGGATGGACTCAGCCTGGATTTGGCAAAATGCGTTTGGGATTTTGCCAAACCTAAACCAACTGAGAAATAGTTAAGACACAAGGCAGATCTCGAATGCTGCCAAGTTTACCCATTTTAGCAGGACAGGGATTTATAATTAGAGCTGCTTAGAAAAGCACGGCCTCATGGGTGGCAAAGGACAGAAAAGCCTTTGTCCTTAACGTCTCAACGGGGTTGCCCTTTCCTGCATGGACCTTTTGCAATGTACACACCCTTTTAATCATCAGGATCCGCAAAGCCACCTCCTGGGCTGCTCGGTTCATCTTCCGCACCAGGCCCCTGACATTCTCTCCAGGCCTCTCTTGTTTCCAAGCCAGGCTGGATGTTTCTCACAGTGGATTCCTGGATGAGGGAGAACAAATCTTGACGGTGTGTTTGAATTACAGTGAAGATCTATAATGGGGAAATATGATGAAGCAATTTCCTTCTCTGACATATATTTTTTTCCTTTGTCTCTTACCTTTGTTACCTTTCCATATTTCTCTGCTTTTCATGTTTTTTTTTTTTTTCTTCCCCTCTATAAATGAAGGGATTGGATCAGTTGTTTTCAAACTGTACTGCCTAGAGCCTTTTAAATGCTTGGCTGAGCCCAGTGGAGATTGTGAAAGGGGCTCACTTCAGAAAGGGGAAGGGGACTCCTGCTTAAGATTTCAAATGAAGCAAGGGCTCTGAGGTTGAACAATTTGAGAATCATGAGACTGGACAAAATATCATGTCCGTCTGATGAGACAGTCCCGGTGTCATATGCCACACTTCTCAGTCTCCACTCCTGACACCAATATCACTAAAGATGTGCACTAGCTTTTCTTTCTAGCATTCGTCAGAATATGCCTGTGTGTCAGGCACCGTGCTAAGCACTGGGCATTTAGCAATGAACAAAACAGATCTGGTCCCCACTTCCATAGAGCTAACAGATGACTTGGGGAGGCTGGTGTTAAACAAATGAATATATAAATCTAAATCAAGATATATTCTCCATGAAAAACAAAATCATGGTTGAAGTTTGAGCAGGCCTGGGGTTTGAGAGATACTATAGAGTGCTTCCTGTTCAAAGCATCTCCCCCGCCACTCTACAGCCTGGCTTGCTACTCTATAGACTAGCTGATCACTGTTCAGTCATCAAAAGTTTCCATTAAAACTATATCTCTTCCACTTGATAGGGGAGGGTCAAGAAATACAGAGTACAAAGTGGCTCATGGATCGAGCCAGCAGGTATTACAGAAAGCAAAGAGGACGAACTTGGAAGAACAGATGAGGGGTTTTGGTGGGCAAGGGTGGGAAGACTAACTGCTTAGGGGGCCTGGAGGGTGTAAGAGGTTTAGAAAGGAGGTGACTCAAAGTGCAAGTAAGGCCATGCCAATGACTCCCTTCGCTTATTTCATGGTCGTAGCTAGAACTCACCTTAATTTCTTTCCCTCACTAAGTTTAATATGCTACACGTAGTGTTAACTCATTACTACATCTTACTCCTATTACTATTTCCTTGCCTCTGTCTAGCTCTTTTTCTTTGTACATTTTGTAAAAAGAGAAGGGATTTAAAATAATTTCTGGAGACATTTGCATGGTTTCTACTGTAGGTTTTACATGGTTCCTACTGTAGGTAAGGGGCAATGCCCACCAGTTTTGGCCTATGGTGTATCCGATCACTTATCTGGGTGTGTGGAGGGGATTGGGCAGAGGGAGACTGGTTTATCAGCTTAAAGAGTTAAGACTCCTGTAGAGCACTAGATGGCAATATTTCTCTAAATCTAAACTTAGCGAAGGCCAGGACCTGTTGTTGACAGGTCAACCCTGCACAGCTGACAATACTAACACATTCTGTAATAACTGAACTTAGATATAGAGAAGACTGAAGCCAGATCTGGTGGAAGGAGAATCCTCAACAGTTCATCTCTCATGGCTTGTGGTCCATAAGAAGGGCTTAGTGGTGTTAGCTGTTTCTACTCTACCACCACCATTACCACCATCACTACCATAACTGTCATCACCGTCACAACCACTATCATCACCATTACCATCACCACCATCACAACCATCATGACAACAATCACTACCACCACCGCCATCACTACCATCACCACCACCACTGTTACCACCTATCACAACCATCACCACCACTATCATCACCACTACTACTAATTGAGTCACACATGTTGCTATTGTTTTTGTGGGTGCTGAAAATGAAAACTTTGTTCAAACCAATTCTGAGAGGAGATACTTAGTTAGAGATATATTTCTTCTTCTTCTTCTTCTTCTTCTTTTTTTTTTGTAAATATATGCTATAACTAGATTAGCAAACTGCTGCCTGGTATAGAAAATTAAGCAGAATTTCATTAATGAAGAATAATTTGTATTTGACATATCGGTTTTTTGATAGATAAGTAGTTGTTTCTTATCTTAAGCAACATTTGAAAACAGTGTCCTTCTGTGTGAACTGAAAATATCCT
>NW_006494608.1:8042163-8063325 GCF_000325575.1 Pteropus alecto | reverse complement strand
GCAGCTACCCCCACTTCTCAGGTCCTGTCCTTTTAATTAACAACCTGTCACTGTATTTCAGTGTTTCTGTTGAGGCATACCAACTGAGCCATGATGAGTCAAAACACATCACTTGACAGAGAAACAACATTTGCTGAACTTCTTATACAAATGGGTTGGTCAAATGAACTGTTTCATGTGGATTAAAATTGAACAGAGGTGAGCTTATGTGAAAGGCCGGGGATCAAGGTGTGCAAAGGGTAAGAATGGCAAGGGATGAGGTTAGCAAGGCAGAGTTATAGGACCAAAAGTTGATGGCTGGGCACTTATTTTAAATCACCTGTTTTATGCCTCCTAGCTTCTACCTGACAGATGTAGATTTTTTTGCATAGATCCATTCATATGTTCAATCAACATTTAATGATTAACTTCTAACATATGCCCAGTATGTTTCCATACACTAGGGATACAGCAATGAGCAAGATATCTGCCCTAATAATGCTTACATACTGGTAGAGGAGAAAAACAAAAACAAATATACAAATTGTTGAGTATAATTCAGGCTTGATAAGTGCCAATAAGAAGAATAAAGCAGGATTTGGACATAGCAATAGATGATGGCGTATGTGTTTGAGAGAGAGAGAGAGTGTGTGTTTTCGTTGGATAATTTAGTTAGATTCATCAAGGAAGTCTGCTTGGAAGGGAATGGCATTTGAACAGACAGACCTGAATGAAATAAGGGATTGAGTCATGGGAGTGTCCCTGAGCTAAAATAAAACCACATGTCACCATTATTATGAACTGACCTAAGTCAATTTGGTCACAATGTACAGCTCTTAGGTTCTTGGTAGTTGATGATAGCTATTGAAAGAAAATTGAGGTAAATAAGGGCGAACTACTCTCCTACAGTTTTCTTTTCAGTTTGTGAAGAAAGGAAATCTTCTACCGAATTTGGTCATTCATATAGAAATTTATTAAGCACTTTTTTATTATCAGGTTCAAATAGTTTACACAAACTAGTAAGCTCATTGGAGACTCAGCACTCTGTCCTTTTAGGAGTCCTTACTGCTGCCTTGCTTGAGACGGTCACTTGAAGTAGAGACAACAATGTACCAGAGATGGGATTCTGTTACACTGAGACTCAGCAACAGGTGACCAGAGCGCTTCCTAACCTATGCAGAGACACTGGACTGTGCAAGATCAAGCCTCAGGGCCCATCTTTAAGGGTACCCATTTGTGATGGTTAATTTTATGTTTCAACTTGGCTAGGCTATGGTGCCCAGTTGCTCGGTCAAACACCAGTCTAGATGTTACTGTGAAGGCATGTCTTACATGTGATTAACACTTAAATTAGTAAACTTTGAGTAAAACAGTTTACCTCCGTAATGTGGGTGGGCCTCATCCAATCAGTTGAAGGCCTTAAGAGCAAAGACTAAGATATCCAACCCAAAGAGAAAGAAATTCTGACTCCAGATTGCAACATAGAGATTCTGCCTGAGTTTCTAGCCTTTAGACTCATCAGTTGACTCAAGAGTTGCAAGAATAACTTACTCAAATTACCAGTCAGCCAACATGCCTTTTGGCTTTGAGACTTGCTAACCCCACAATCATGTGAGCCAATATCTTAAGATAAATCTCAATCTCTCTCTCTCTCTTTCTCTCCCCCCACTCCTCCACCCCTTCTTTCCTCTTGGTTCTGTTTCTCTGGAAAACACTGACTCATACAGATTTTGGTACCAGGAAGTGAGGAGTAACCGTTACAAATACCTAAAAATGTGAAAGTGGTTTTGGAATTGGGTAAGAGTAGGGGCTAATAAATTTGAAGTACATGGTAGAAAAAGCCTAGATTGCTTTGAAGAGGTTGTTGGTAGAAATATGAATGCTAAAAGAGATTCTAGTGAGAGCTCAGAAAGAACTGTAGAGAAAGTCTCTATTGTCTTAGAGAACTCATATATTAACATAAACAGAATGATGCTAGAAATAATGAGTGTTAATGGTGCTTCCTGTGAGGCCTCAGAATCTGGGATTCAGACAGGCATGGAGGCAAGACGATGTGAAGAGACACAGGGAGAAGAGAGCCACCTATAAGTAAAGGAGAGAGGCCTAGAACAGACCCTCCCTCACAGCCCTCGGAAGGAACCAACTGTGCCAATATCTTGATCTTAGATTTCTACTTCTAGCCTCCAGAATTGTGACAGTAAGTATCTGTTGTGGAAGCCACCTGGTCTGTGGTGCTTTGTTATGGCAGCCCCATCGTGCAAATACGGTGCTGTAAGCCTCAATGATTTCCTGCACCCTATTTGTCACCCATCAAATTCTCTGGGAGCAGGTGCTGGGATAATATTTGGGATGCAAAATGTTTATTAGGGATTAAACCCTGTAAAAAGAAGGGGAAGGAACAATCATCAGAAACAAATGCAAATGACATGAAATCAATTAACATATATGGCCAGCTAGTTCTGCTCTAAAAAAAGCTTGAAATAATTGAATATCAGAAAAAGTATAGATAATTTTTAAACTTCATTTATACTTATTACACTTATTTCCCCTTACTAGTTTGTAGAATATGATGTAATTAGGGGTTTATCTATTTCCATATTGATGGAGCTTTATAATCTACAACTTGAAGGGGATTTTTAATGCTAACAATATATTATGAATGTTAATAAAATAATAATATTCAGAAAAATTTAAGTTCAATAAAATTTAAGGTAAATTTTTTTTAAAGGAGCGAGAAAGAATCAGGGAAAAGCTGAATGATAATGCACGTTCAAGGAGGCCTCAGCCAACCCGACGCTGCGCACCAGATTGAATACTGCCCATCGGGGTTGCCTTGCATTAAGTCAGAATGCCTGGGATTTTATTTCCACCTGGCTCAGTCAATGGATAAGGCTTGTCTCAAGAAGGATGGCCACAGGCAAGGAGGCTCTGTAATAGAAACCAACGCTGAAGGAGTGGGCAGGTGAAGGTGTTTGCTGTCCACACTCCCCATGGCCGATGGGCGAGCCCTTCCTGGGGAAACCTGGCCACGCATCTCCTGTCTATCCCACTGTTCATGGAACAAACAGTGAAGAATGGTACGTGGCTAAAATGTTTTAGCCAAGCTACCTATCTTGAATACCTTTATTTCACCACGAAGAGTTCATTTCTAATATACATCATACTTATTAACAATGAACTAATTTCAACAATAAAAATCTATTTCTGACATTCACAATGCTAATTAACAAAGCCTTAGGTATTCAGTGAGACTTCGATCACCAAAGCTCTTAAGGTAGCTGCCTCTGGAGTGTGGCTTTTCTGCTAAAATACTAGCTGACTACCCTGGAGGAGAATTTTCCATTAGAGCAACTGACGGCCCTTAGTGTAAAAGCTAAAGCTTAAACAAATGAGCATATACGTAATATGACCAACGCTATCGTGCTGAAGTATTTTAAAATAAATCACAGACATCCCAACAACTCTCACTTAGATATGCTTGTCTTTGAGGTCTTTGACACCTGTTCTCTTACCCGGTCCAATCAGACTGTCTTAGAGATCATTTGGTTGCAAAAACAGGCACCTACTAGAACTAGTTGGAGTTTAATGGGGTACCGTCAGGATACAAAGATTCAACAGGCAACTCCCAGACACTGAGATTAACAATGAAGGCTTTTCAGACCACTCAGAATGGAGCTAGGTGTTGGGATTGCAAGCTTTTCTGGCCTCTCATGGGCCTCAGACTCTTCTCCTTTATACTTTTCTCTGTGTGTCTGCTCCTGTCTCCCGCTTCCTTCTGCCTTTCCACTTACTCATTGGCACACTTCCCCAGTTTAAGTCTACATAACTACCATCATTTGACCATTGCCATGTCTCTTCAGTCAATGTCTTGAGAGAGAAAAAAAGAAGAGGAGGAAATATAACTAGCATATGGCCTGCCTATGGCCTGGGATCCTTTGAGTTATTCGAGCATTGTGATCCAGTTGTCTGTGGCCAGGGATGTGGTGTGAGCAGGGTAAATGAGACTCCTCCCCCTAGGCACTGTGGGAGAACAAATTCCCCAAGAGGAGGGTGAAGATGGGAAGGCTCTGACCAGCGCTCTCTGGCATAGCCACTCCAATCCACGTACTGGTAGTGCAATATCTTGTCAGAAAATTCCCTCACATGCACACTTGTGTGTGTGTGCATATGTGTGCATGCACGTACACATGTGCACACCATGTGTAGTCAGTTAAGCCAATCGAAGAGTTATTGCCATGTGCTCAAATTATAATATTTAAATATGCACCTAATATGTCTTTCTTGATTCTGTTTATGGAAATG
This sequence comes from Pteropus alecto, assembly GCF_000325575.1. Lineage (NCBI taxonomy): Eukaryota > Metazoa > Chordata > Mammalia > Chiroptera > Pteropodidae > Pteropus > Pteropus alecto. The sequence continues at coordinate 8,059,044 of NW_006494608.1, read as the reverse complement.
TCTTCTCATTATCTTTCTCTGAAACCTTACCTGCTATGGATACCACGTTCTCGGTTGTAACCCGAAGAGATCTGAATTGACCCTTCCTCAGAGATGGCTACTTCTACCAGCTCTGGGTGTCACAATGGCTAGAATGGTGCAGTTTCTTCCTCACAGACTACACATTTTCAAAGTCTGTGGTCAAATAGCTCATGGCCAACCCTATTCTAGAGTAGACTCTCCAAGGAAACTCTGGCCTCTACCTAAGCTCTAACAACCAGACCTCAGTATAAGCCATCAACCCAGGGATTTGATCATGAAAGCAGAGCTGTTTTCTAGCCTGGGTACATAGAAACCTCAGATTGTTCTTGATGTTTTTCTTCATGCTTATTTGCATCATTTAGAATTTCTCAGGGACACTAGTGTGTCAACTAACCTTATCAGCCAGGCATCCTTAAGCAGGCATAGCAATGACACTAGGAGAACCCTGTGTTCAGCTTGCTGGAACTGCTTACTTCTGCCTAGGGCAGAGATAAGGCAGCCCTCGACCAGGATTGCAGGCTCCTTCATTCCCCATGTCCTTTCCCCCTGGCCTCATACAGGGGCAGAGCCTTTATCTCCAGTCAGAGGAAATACAGAAAAGTGGAAACATCTCAGGCAGAAAGGACCCTGTCAAATTGGAGGCCTCAGAAATACCTATAAAGAAAAGTCATGTGGTTCCTTCCCAGACCCTCTTTGTTAGGGGTAGGAATAGGAGAGACCTGAGTAAAAACCTGTATTTACCTGTTTCCCCTCCCCCTTCTTTCTTAAGTTCATATGACTAGAGAATTCATTGACTTCCATAAGTAATTAGATAAGTATTTGCTAACATATTTTCCCCTGAAGTCTTTTGGATAGGTGTCTAAAACTGAGGCAATGAATAAATTTTTTTTTCTTCTTTTCAGTTTTACTTCAACCTGGCTACCCTGGCAAGTATTCTCAAGTGCCAAGCGGTCCAGACCTGTGTGGTTAGACCAGTAGTATTGGCCCTTGCCCCATGGCCCAAGAGACTTCCACCTGCGGTAGGGCAGGGCCATGGGGCTCTCGAGCTTCTGCTCCTTGCTGCTGCCTGATGTCTGTCTAGGTTTGTGGGTGATTCTACACACCAACTTTTCCATAGAATCCCTCACTTGCAAATGGCTCTCAGATCAGCCATTAGGGGTCCCCTCGCTGCAGAGCCTCTGGTCTGTCAGGCTTGGTCATCTGCCTTCACAGCCCCCATTCCCAGGCCTTTGCCTAGGGATCCTTAGGGGTTAGAGATCTACCAAACAAAGCCCACAAAGCATTTGTTCATCCTGTCCCTTTTTATCAGTCTATCTGGATGATTCATTGGCAAGTGCCGATGACCCATTAGCGTGATCCCTGAGCTTAAAACACCAGAAAGCCTGCTTCTCTCTGAGAGCTGAGAATACCCAGACTCCAGAAACCCCTTCAATTACTTCCTGAGAAACAACTCCTCCCTGCCCTACCTGCTCAGTGATTGACAGTGGGTCTTCTTGTTATAGCAGTAAACAATAAACAAAGGAAAGAACAAGTCAAAAACAAACCAGATTTAATTTTCAGTTTTGTAGGTTCTTTCCCTTTACCCCTCCTGCACACAAACATTGTTTCTAGCTACTTTTCTTTCCAATGGATACAGGAGTAGGAATATGAGAAAAGAGGTGGTAGGAGAGAGGACAGCATTCTATTTAAAAGGACACATGTATAGACATATGTATGCGGGTGTTCTGTATGAGCCAATAATCGAGACAGAGGCACTACCAGTGTAGTGATCTGGAATCCAGACTCTGGAGCCCAATTGCGTGGGTCTGAGTCCTGGCTCTATCACTAACCGTGGGCTAGTTATCGAACTTCTCTATGGCTTGGTTTCCCCATCTAGTAAAATGGGGGATAATATTAGTACAACTGTCTCATAGCATTGTGACTAAATAAGTTAACACATATTAAACATGTAGAAAAGAGTCTGGCATTTAGAAGGACTGGATAAAATGATTGCTATATTATTATTGATTTCCGTGATATAATATTTCTTTTTCTGTCACTATAAACTTGATTATCACAGCTTGTAAGTGGGGGGCAAGTCTAATTTATAATTTATTTGTAATGAATACATAGTTTCTTCCAAAAAAAGGTTTAAAGTGGTTGAACAATGACAGTAACTGGAGAATTCATCAATGAGGTTCTTGTTTGTAGTCTTTTCGTAAAGGATAATAATTTTTAACTAGAGGGAAACACTGCCTTTTTGATTGTTTGTTTATGATGGTGGTACAGTAAAAAGCCCCCAATCCTTAAATAACGGATCTCGATAAAATAATAGGAATGATGTAGTGCTCAGTAACTCTTGTTGGAATGCAGGAATACTGTTTTTGAGCAGCTATGATGTGCCAGGACTAGATATTTTACACAGGTGATCCCTTTCATTCTCACAATCAGCTTAGTAATGGAGAAGGCACTGTTTTTCCCACTTTGCAGAAGAGGAAGCAAAGTCAGGGGTTTAAGTGACCTGCCCAGTTCACAAAGAAGGTAAATTGGAGAGTGGGGTTCAAGGTTAAGTCCAAGGCCAAAGGCTTACTGCTCTGCCCTCACCCACCTTCTGATTGGGCAAGACACTTAACTTCTCCAGATTCTACAGAGGGAAAATGAAAGGAACTGGTATCTCCTGCCTCTTGACATCTGGATGAGAAAGGACAGGCCCCTTGTCGAGGTGCCTACCATTTTAATCTTGCGGAATTCATATCCATTTTTGACATGCAAAGAGGCTGTAAACAATGCGCCTGACCTTAATTCAAACTCTAAGTAATTACGTTTCACAAAGAATGTAAACAGGGCTTTAATTGATTCATATGCTTGCAATTGGTGGTTCATTTATTACTGTCATCTCCATAATAGCCTCTTTCTGGGATCTGGGGACTGGGTTGCCACTGATTTGAGCTCAGGTCCAACATTTCTTAGTTGATTCATTCATTTTTTTAACAAGTTAATGGTGCTGTGATCTTTTCTGGGCTACAATCATGAACAAAGCAGACATGGCCCTGCTTCATGGTGCTCACAGTCGGATGGGCTGTAAAATGACCACAGAAAGAAATACACAGTGAAAACTGTGGTAAGAATCATGGGGAAAGGAACAAAAGTGCTTGGAGGGAGAATGATTAGGAACGGGAGGTCAAGGAAGGGACGCTTTGAAGAAGAACATTTAATTGAAGATGTGCAAGTTGAAAAGGAGCCAGTCAGAGGAAAGTGGAGTGTGTTTTCTTTATATATAAAGTAACATACACGTATTAGTCATTTACTGCGGCTGCTGCTCTCCTCCCACTATTGTTAACAATGTTTTTAGGGTACAAGACAGAGACCAAGATGGCAGTGAGAATTGCTGCCTTTCTCAATAATGCCTGGGCCAAGGAGCCAGTGTTGGTCGTGTCTTTCATCATCGAGGGCCCAGATATAATTATGCCCCACTCAGCCCTTACACCAATCATGCCACTATGATCAACCAGGCCACGCCCTACAAACTACACAGTGCCCTCCGGGATGATGGGAATGTGCCCATGTGCCAGCCACTCCAGGACCCCCAATACCCAAGTTTGGAGTGGCTAAAGAGACTATGAGCATCTCTGTTGACAGAGAGGAGACTCTTCCCCTTGGAGCCCCCAATAAAAGTGTGAAAACCAACCCCAGAAAAAAAATGATCTAGAAGAGTTACTGTATGATCCAGCAACACTTCTAGGTATTTACCCAAGAACATAAAAACATGTTCATGAAAAAACTTGCATAGCGATGTTCACAGCAGTATTATTCAGAATAGCCAAAAAGTAGGAAAAAACCCAAATGTCCATTATTGATGAATGAACGAATTAAATGTGGGATATCCATACAATATCTTTATTTGGCAATAAAAATAAATGAATTACTCACTCATGCTACAATGGATGAACCATGAAAACATTATGCTAAATGAAAGAAGTGTCAAAAAGACCACATATTGTATAATTCAACTTATATGAAATGTCCAATATAGAGAAATCTAGAGAGACAGAAAGTAGATTAGTCGTTGCCAGGGGCTGTGGGAGGGAGTTGGAGGGACATGGGACTGTTAAGGGATGTAGGGTGATGAAAATGTTCTAAAATTGATTATGGCGACAGTTGCACAATTCTGAATACACTAAAAAAAATCCTCACTGAACTGTAAACTTTAAGTAGGTGCATTGTATAGTATATGCATTATATCTCAGTAAAGCCGTTATTAAAAGTAAGAATAATCTGGAGTTTTTTTGAGGCTTGAACTGAGCTCAGGCCCATGCTCACCATCATCTTAGGCTCCCAGAGTTCTGTCCCCTGGAGTCATTCAGTGTCAACCCCTGGGGAAACCATGCTTATTCACTTATCCACCCCTGAAGCCAGGGAAGGAGCCCCGCCAGTGGATCCTGAGGGCTGAAAAATAGCAGAATATGTCACCCCAAAATACAACTGTAGGAGTTTAGACATGATACTCCAGAATATGATGCTTCAGTGTATTGATAATTTTGAGCTGAGGGCATTTATAAAACAGCAAATGCAAGGAGACACTTTCTCTGAATTCCTTCATCTGCCTAAAGACAGATCTCCCAAAAAGGAACCCAATTGTCCTAAATGCCCTGCCTGGGAATTTTATCAACCAAGGAAGATTGACCATTATCACAGGAAAGGAGATTATTAGTGGATATCACACCCAGACAAACGTTGTCACCATCTATCACACATCCCATCTATTCTTCTGAGGGCTCGTTCTCTTTCCTATTCCCTCCCCTTTCCCTATTAAGATGGCATTCAAGCCTCAATTCTAAGACCCAGGAGTTACTCATTTTCCCCTGGGTCTCTCCCGTGTTTACATGAGGTATGTGTGTTAATACACTTCTGTTTGTTTTTCACTTGTTAATCTGTCTCTTACTACAAGGGTCTCAGCTAAAAACCCGGAGGGTACAGGGCAGCTCCAGGGCCTTGGTGTCAGAGGGCCCCTCTCGTGATCCTCAGGGCTAGTCAGAGTGAGTGCTCCTGGGCTTCCAGAAGTGAGGGGGACTGTGGACCTTCTTTGTTTCCTTTCCCACAAGAGCTGAGGGGCTCTCACTGGAGGAGTGTTTGGAGGAGGGAGAGAATGGCACAGGGCACGGGTATATAAAGTAAATTTATTAATTCCACCATTTTTTGAGCACTAGCTATGCATCTGGTAGAGTGTTGCATGTGAAGCAATTGGGATACAAAGAAGTATAAGAGCTTCCCTGACCTGGAAAAGCTTGCTGAGCCTGGCTGAAGACAGACGCGTGAGAGAGCTGTGGGTGCGATGTTAACGCAGTGAGCCTGTGAGTACAGGCCCGCAAAGCAGACACAGAAAGAGCTCGTTTCTATTCCTACTAGACGCTCCGTGTCATCACATGGCTGCCATCGCTGTGAGTGTAGGCCTAGCTCTGTTCCTAAGGGGCGCCTGTGATGTAGGGCTGCTTGAATGCTGGAACCTAGGTACTGTGTCCTAGGGTTTGGGGTCCTGAAGCCTATAGTTCCAGTACTGTACAAATGGGAACCATAAACAGAGCTTCCTCACAGATATAAAGGTGACCAGGTTTGCTGGCCAGCCCTGCAATGCCCACGGACCTACTAAAGAAGCTGAACCTAATTGAATATTCACAGCAGCTCTTCTACTTCTCAAGTCCATAAAGTTTCAAGTACATAATAGATCATGTAAGAGTTTGTAGGCTGTGAACAACGCATCCACAGGAAAGTGTATTCCAAGTTCTAAGTCAACGAATGTTTAGAGCACAACTCCTTTGCTCATAAATTAGACACTTGCCGTAGCTGGATTTCAGGTAAGTCCCTTTAAATACTTTAAGGACCTGAATCGCTGCTGGGCCAGACACGATGTAGGAGAAGGCTCTCCAGGTCTTTTATGTAAAGCTGGTGAGGTGCCTTCCCTAGAGTTTCCAGCCCTGCCTTTGAGCCACCCCATTCATCTCACCTGGCTAGGCCCCCGGTAGAAACTAGGGTGCTAGAGGTCAGTAATAAGAGATCAAGGCATAGCTAGTGCCTCAGTGTCCTGTTCAGCCTCTGTGTGATTCTGGCCCAGCTGGGTCCTTGGTGCCGGGACCACGTGCTTTCAGAAAGAGATGGGTGCTGACAAATGGACAACGGAACATCATAATGGCAGAAACAACCTCTGGGCTGGAAACAGAAGCTGTAGGAGTGAAAGCCCACAACAAATTTCAGACTATGACCGTTAGGATCTCTGGACCAGGAAGGCGATGGAAGGGGAGACTCGCCCTACCCTGGTGAAACGGCAGCATGAAGAACACTGTGCAGTCGGGCTGAAAATTAAACAGATGTGAGTTTCTTTAATTCAAAGGCTTAATTATTCTGACGTTTTCCATAACTTAATCTGAGCCATCACTTCAGCTGTAATTATGCATAATGAAATGGATTATTTACAGTAACTAATATGACAGGAAAAACTGAGAGGTGAGAATTGGTAACTTGGCAACTGTTTATTCATCTGTTTTTTCACCCCGTGTTTATTGAGTACCTACTGTGTTTATTGAGTACCTACTGTGTTTCAGCCTTTGCCATGGTCCTATAGATATTGTATTAGGAAAAAAATAGTATTGCTAGAGCCCATATTATGGGTCAGGCTCTTTCACTTCATTATCTTATGTACTGCTTGCAATAATCCTCCATGGCAGGAATCGTTATCCCTGATTTATAGAAGCATAACTGAGATTCTGAAAGGTTAGGTAATTTGCCTAAGGTTACACAGCAAAACCTATGCTTTTTGCCATCTAACCTACCTCACACAGAAACCTACAGACTTAATCTTACTTCCTGGTTTCCTAAGAAAAGTATTGCTTGTTATTTTAGCAGGCAAGAGAGTGATCAAAATTGTGCTTTTGGGAAATTAACCTGACAGTTTTCTGTAGGATGCATCGGATGCTACTGAGACAGTCCAGGCCAGAGGCCAGGACCTTAGCCAGAGTGGTGACAGCAAAAGGCTGCAGGTGGCACTGTGGAGGCTAGAAGAGGTCTGCCAAGGGCTTGGATGCAATGGGAGGGGAAGGAAGGCAGCCTTACTGCCCAGGTTTGGGAAACAGGAGACACTGAGCCCCAGCTTGGCCACTGACTAGCAGCTTGACCTGGGACAAGTCACTAAAACCTCTCTAAGCCTTATTTCCCTTGTGCTCAGAAGGGTCTATAACCAGCTCACTTAGTCTCAATTCAGAGGCATATAAACTGAAATGGTTTTGTTTTTCCTCCAGTCATCGTTTTCAGCTGCCTCTGTTAAATCTCCCTCAATATCTTGTTTACTGGTCACTTTCGTGGTCCATCATAGTTTTTACGACTTCCATCTCAGAGTCGACTTAAGTCTTATTTCCTGACTTTCATTGCTGTCTCTCTCCAGGGCTCATACTGACTAAATGGCCAACGGTGGCTAAATGCTGGTTTGCTTGTGGGGGCACATCTGGTCTTTAGAGCTTCTGCGGGAACTTTCACTGCACATGGCCCTGATGGAGAGGATCTGGCTCTATGTCCCCAACCCCTGCCTGTCACTAACCTTGGGCTGTAGGGTTCCCCTTCCACCATGGGAAGTTCTCAGGTGAAAGGAGCAGGACAGAGGGTCCAAGTCCAGCTTCCTTCCACTGTATCCACTACTGTTCTTACTGTACCACGTCAAGGCAGACTGCTCCACCACCATCTGTGCTGCCATTGCTTTTTCTATGAATGGAGGCTGGACCCAAGCCCAGCTGAGTCACTCACCAGGCCTTGTAGCCTGGCACCGGGCTGCATGAGACATGAAAGCACCATTTGGCACAGCACCTGCCTCTGAGGGATGGGCCACATCACTGCCCAGTGGGCAGAAGCCTCACTCCTCCAATAATACTCCTCCACAGACTTCTCTGAGGACTGGAGCGGCAGCAGCGATGGGTAGAGTCAAAGGGCAGTGTCTATCGCCACCTTGAGGAGGGGTCTGGCTCCATCTCTGAGTCTGACTCATCAATTCAGTCAGCAGAAAAATTCCCACTTCCCTACCTCTGCGTCCGAGAAAGACAAAATACCTGGTGACAGAGTGATTGAGATTATCATGGATGAATATGCTTATGTCCAGCTTTTACTATCATCTCTGTTCTTTCTTTGGTCTTTGCTTCTTTTGGGGGGCTCTCTGTCCTCATAATAGGTGTGAAATTTTAAGATGGACTCAGAGCTGACAGAGTACCATGTGGTCATGGAAGCAGGTAACCAAAGAACAAACAGTCCTGTGGTGTTTAAAGTCTCCCTTAGTTACCACCAAGCCTCTGTTTGATTTCTTGCATGGCAACAAAACTAGGAGGGCAAGATGAGTGGCATCTGAAATACACTTTTCTGAAATATACTTATAAAAGGTGGGATACAGCTCCTGGATAATTTGTTAGAAGAGTGCACAGAGGTCAACTCTCAATATGCAGGGAGCAGCCCTTTTCCTGGTTCTCCTGGGTGCCATGTCAGGTAGGAACCCCATTTTGTCATCTTGCTTGCCTTACTCAGTTTATATGATATCATTGTGTGATGAGGTCTCCAAAGAAGAAATTGCCTCTGGGAAGCCTAGATCAACTGTGGGCTTATCGTCATGATGAATGAGATGATGTAGCAACAGGGAGCTCTGGGAGGCTCGGGTAGGGGTAACCCAGAGAACAGGGGTGCCTAAAGAAGCCACAATCTAGCCCACGTTTGTACAGACTTTACTTTCTCTCTTGTGTTAAATGGCCTGAGCTGTAAGTCCTTCCAAGATACAAGGTTGGAAAAATAATTTTCCTAGCAGAGCTTTGTGCTGTAGGGGAGGAAAATTTTTCTACTCTCCTAGGTCCTTTTGGCTGGTCTATTAATTAAATCGACATAAGACAAATTAAGAATAGAAAAACAAATTTAATTATGTATGTATGGGGGCCCCATAAGAATACGAGACCTACAGGCAGTCAGGCAATTGAGCCTCACAATTAGAGGATACAGAGAGAATTTTGATCTCCAGGCCCTGCTGAGCTCCCCCAAAGCCCACCACACTTAGCCCATATTCTTTGCAGTTACCTTTGGTGATAGCTGTCTTCCTAGACCAGGACCTCTATCTAAATTCTTTAGGCAGTTAAAGGGGCAGTTAAAAAAAAAAGGAAACTATTCCTGAAGTTTTGGGGCCTTGATTATTTTTAGCCTACAGTAGTCTGCATGCCAAAGTGGAACATTCTGGGGAGAACTTGTTCTGAACCCCTTCGGTGTGTATGTCAAGTCAGTCTTTGTGGAGATTCTAGCCTTTCTCTGGAGACTTTTGGGGGCAACCTGAGGCTGGCGAGTCATCCTGTGGAAAAATGAGGTACTGAGGGGTGATTGTCTTAGTCTTGGGCAGAGAAAATGCCTTCTGGTGAGAGTCAAAAATCCGACCTACACTTCTTGCACTCCCTCTTCCTTATTTAAGAGCTTTGAGAATCTTGGATGATCTTTTTAATGTTGTCAGCTTGGATTATTGAAATTGAGGTTTTTAAATTAAATCTTATTTTTGAATAGGTAGTATATGAATAATGTATGGAATTCAATCATGTTAAATTTGCTGATTAATTTGGAGGTAATTTACATTTTTTATAAGTTATACTTCAGTAAAATACTTAGAAGAGTGTCTGGTACGTAGTAAATGCTTAGTCAACGTTAGTCATTATTGTATATGACACTGAGACTTCCTATCCAAGAACGAGGTTCCAAATACTTGTTCAAGTCTCCATTTGTTTTCCTCAGGAATATTTTAGAATTTCCTTTATAAAGGTCTTGCACATTCTGATTCTGTTTATTTCTAATTCTTTAACTTTCCCTTTTTTTTCCTGCATTTGTAAATGAAATCTTTTCTTCCCTTGTATTTTTAAATTGCTATCATAATGTATAAAAGTCTATAAATGAATGATCTTATTATTTGTAATGATTTTCAGTTGATTCTCATGCATTTTACAGGTTTGAAAATAATAAAAATTTGTACTTTTCCTCAACTATTTTTCTATCCTTGTTTCTTTCTCTTAATTAATTTCTGGGCCTGTACCTTTGGACTGTTATTAAACAATGGTAAGAATGTACATTCTTGTTTTGTTCCCCATTAAGCATGACACTACTTTTTGGTGTAAAATGTTTTATATATTAAGAAAATAGCTCCCCCACCCCAGCTTTATTGAAATATAATAGACAATCAGTTGCTTATATTTACATTATACAATTCAATGAGGTTTTTTTTTCAATTATAGTTGGCACACAATAACATACCAGTTTCAGTTGTATAGCATACTGATCAGAGATCCATGTAACTCACAAAGTGATCACCCCACTAAATCTAGTACCCGTCTTCCTCCTTACATATTTGTTACAACATTATTAACCATCTTTCCCACATTACACTCTACATCTCCATGTCTGTTCTGCAACTATTCATTTGTACCTCTTAATCTCTTTGCCTTTCTCCCTCCAATCCCCCTCCCATCTAATATCCACCTAAACAGTCTCTGTATCTATGAGTTTATTTCACTTTTGTTGTGTTGTTGATTTTGTTCTTTAGAGTCCACATGTATGTGAAATCATGTGATATTTGTCTTTCTTTATCCAACCTATTTCATTCAGCGCAATACCCTCTAGGTCCATCAAAGCAATATCTTTTTCCATCCCCTTCCTTTTAGTCTGTGTGTGTCTTTTTATCTGAAGGGATCTTATTTTCTTATCCATTCAGCCACTCAATCTTTTGGTTAGAGCACTTAATTCTTTTCCATTTGAGGTATTGTTGATAAGAATATAATAGTTATTACCATTCTTTATTCCTGTTTTGTCGACATGTTTTTTCTTCTTAAAGAAGTCCCTCCAACATTTCCTGTAATACTGGCGTGGTGGTGATAAATTCCCTTAGCTTATTGTCTCGGAAGCCCTTGATCTGTCCTTCAACTCTAAATGATAGATTTGCTGGTTAAAGTATTCTTGGTTGCAGACCCTGGGTTTTCATCACATTGAATATTTTGTGCCAGACCTATCTGTCCTGCATAGTTTCTTTTGAGAAATCAGCTGCCAGTCTTATGGGTGCTCTCTTGTAGGTAATTAACTGCTTTTCTCTTGCTGCTTTTAAGATTCTCTCTTCGTATTTAACCTTTGGCATTTTAATTATGATGTGTCTTGGTGTGGGCCCCTTTTGATTTCTGGTTTTTGGGACTCTCTGAGTTTCATGGGGTTGTATGTCTATTTCCTTTACCAGATTAGGTATGTTTTCCATCATTATTTCTTCAAATAGCTCTTCAATGTCTTTTTTTTTTCTTCCTAGTACCCCTATGACATGGATATTTTCACATTTAATAGTGTCCTATAGGTTCTCTAAATTATTGTTATAGTCTTGGCTTCTTTTTTCTTGCCATTCTGATTGATTGTCCTTGGCTTCCCCATCTTCTATGCTGGTGATTCGATTCTCTTCTTTATCCACTCTGTTTATTCCCTCTAATATACTCTTCATCTCAGATAATGTGTTCTTCGTTTCTGACTGGCTCCTTTTTATAATTTCCATTTCCATTTTTATTTTATTTATTTATTTATTTTTAATCTCTTTGTTGAAGTTCTCACTGAATTCACCTACACTTCCTGGAAGTTCATTGAGCATCTTTATAACCAGTGTTTTGAACTCTGCATCCATTAGATTGCTTGACTCCATTATTTCTTGTTCTCTGCTCTTTTCTCTCATATGGTTTCTGCTTCTTTGTCTTCCCATTTTGGCTGCCTTTTCATGTCTGTTTCTACGTGCTAAGCAAAGCTCCTAAGTATCTTGGTCTTATTAGTGTGGATTTGTGTAGTAGGTGTCCAATGGCACAGTCCTGAGAGGGGTTCAGTGACAGGCCAAACTTAGCCTCAGCCTGTGCCCCTCTGGGGCCACTTGTTAAGATTCAGCAAGCAATCCACAGATGCTGTGTTTATAGTTGCCTCAAGAGGTCATGCCAGAAACCAAGGCCAGCTGCCACCAGTCTGTCTTGGCGCTGCTCTGCAAGGAGCACCTGACTTGCTGAGGATACACCTGGATATGGCTTGGATGGAGCCACGAGTTGGGGCAGGCGTAGTTTCAGGGAATCCTCTGGGTGGAGTGACCTCTGTTATCCAGTTTGATGATGTCTCAGCTATAATGGCACTGAATCTGCATGCTGGGAGGGGGAAGGGCTCAACAGAGGAACAATGGATACCTTCGGCACTTCTATACAGAAAGAGTCTCGCCTCGGCCCTCACTGCAACAACTCAGTGTCCCCCTGTAAGTCCTGCCACTGGTGCTCAGAGCGAGCAGGTCCGTCACCACAAAAGTCCAGTCATGGATACGGCCCCTTTAAGAGATGTCTGCAGCTGCCGGCTGCCACTGCTATGGCCTCTGTCCCACTCAGCTGCTCTGGACCAGGCAGCCTCGCGTCATCTCTCTGACCTACCTCCTCCCATTGCAGGGTTTGCAGGGTGATTTCTTGGATTTCTCCCTAATTGTTGGGCTTGTTCATCTAGATCCAAGGTGATTTTCCTTGCTGTTTGCTCTTTTTGTCACAACTTTGATTTGGTCGCTAGAGGGATGAACAGAGCCTCTCCCACCTAAGCCAATTTTTCTCTCTCAAGAAAATAGCTTTTTAAAAAAATAATGGAGAATGCAGAATACAAAATCTTGTTTTAATTTTTAAATTTTTTAATTTTTTCAATTACAGTTGACATTCAATATAATTTTATATTAGTTATAGGCGTATGGCATAGTGATTAGACATTTATATAAGCTTTTATTTTTATTTAGGGTATTTATCTCTAAATCAAAATGGATTTTTAAATCAAATTCTTTTTCAGGATCTATAGAAATAACAATTTGATTTTCCCCTTGATCTGCTAATAAGATAAATAACTGAGTTTCTTAATATTGAACACTCTTTAATCTTAGGCTTTTAGACTCAGCAGAGAGTGGGAGGAAGCTAGGCCTTGAGCAGATGAACTGAAGTAAACATTTGAGGTTTTTCCCAGAAATATAGGCTTTTATAGCCATAATCATTTGAGATAAGAGGTGACGTTTATTGCCATTGGGGGAAGAGTGAGGTTAGAAAAACCCAATGTCTCATACTAAACACTATCATTTAGAACTTTATCATCAGATGTGTGAAAGGAACTAATCACAAAGGTTTGCAAGAAATATTTGAGATTTCTTATAAAAACCACATTCAAATCTCTCCCTCTCCAAATGACCATGATTAGACCATGGTCATTTGTAGCTTTTGCTCCAACAGGTCAAATCCTGGTTTTTTGGAAGGTCTGCTGTGATACAAACTGTTTCTTATCTTTTTTTCAAGTCTAAGAACCTGACCCTTCCCATCACTCTCAAATATCAGGGTCACAGAGGGTTGGACAAGGGGGACAGTCATACCAGTACCTGCATTCAAGGTATGAGAAGCAGGCATCACCATAATAATTTGAAACAAAATAACAAGCTCCAGTATCCTATCATTTGGTCTAACTCCTATGTATCTTCCAGGGCCCCACTCAAGCCCCACCTTCCTCATGGAGGCTTCCCAGATTGCCCTAGCTCTTAGTAGGCACTCTTCCAGCTGCACGCTGGTACTCCTCTTGCCTGCACATGGTATGCATGCCAATGGTTTAATAAGTGCCTAACACAGAACAACTGCTCAGTGGAAGGTGGCATTAGTTACTTTACGGTAATTCATCTGGTATGTGTCTGTCCTGTCTCCTCAACTGGAATGTCAGCCCTGCAATAACAGGTTTCATATCTCTTATTGCTCTGTGGTCCCTGAGTGCCACATGCTTACAGGATATCCAATAAATGTTTTTGTTTATCATCATCTCTTTTGGGGTCTTCTTTTTTTCGCTTTTACTGATACTCCTTAAATGCAGAAATTTAGATCTTCTGCCTGCTTAATAGTGTCATGTTAATTAGCTTCTGTCCTTTCTACCTCCTATTAAGGTGAGAGAAATGAAACAGTTTCTCTTTGAGACACTATAGTGTCTCAAAGACACTATAGGCCCTGCAAGAACATAAACTACACAAAACTCTCAACTGGACCTGTGGAAAGAGTTGAGACAAAACAATCTTCTGATTCTATCAGTACCAAAGGACCATGTGCCATTCCCAGAAGATAGAGGACTTAGCAAAGCCCCTTTGGTATGTTTAAATAAACTGTACACTGAAGTTGTCTACATTTTGAGAAAGCTTCCAGGGAACTAGCTTTTTCAGGGAATTCCAGGGAATTACTCTTATGGAAATGAAAAATACCAAAGTGTTTAATGAAAGAAGGGGTCCATGGTAGCTGGAAGATCTGCATGAATATGAAAAAGGTACTAGGCCCATTGACCTGAGTTTTGTCCACTGAGCCCCAGGCATGGGTCCTGGGAGTTTGGGAGTGGTTTGTACCAGCCTGTAAGCATTGCTCATTAATAACAGTGAGATTAATGATTTGCACTTGATCTGGGCGAGACCCTTGGAGCGCTCTGTTGTGGAAGCTGGCTATGTAACAAGATGGCATCTACATGACCAGCAAAATATAAACATTTCCAGCAGACTCTATTTTGGGCTCCCTGGTTCCAAGATATTAGTGGGTATATTAGTGGCTCCTGATCTGGGCAAGAGCATTTTGTCATGGCCCTTAGGAAAAAGAGTACAGCAGGAGCTGGCCCCTGGCCGCTCCAGTCCTCATGTTGTGAGGCAGCTTTCAATTATGAGGCATATCTTTAATGTTGTTGCTATGCTGCCTTTTCTGTAATAAACTGTAGATTTATAAGCATTCTTTTTGGGGTCCTGTGAGTCTTCTTTAGCAATTGAACCCTGTTTAATGGCCACTGTTAGTATAGTCTCACAGTCCTGAGAGATAGGGTTGACAAAGGGCCCCAGAGAAGTTAGGGGACTAGCCCAAAGTCCCAAGTCAAGTAGAAGCAAGGCTCAAACTTGAAGTTGCTCTTTTCACACTTTCCTCTGATTTCTTTCACTACCTTTTTGATTAGTTACTAGAGAATGAAGAGGTATTTATTGTCAGTCTCAGGTGAATACTGACCTGTGTACAGAAAACAGCTGTAAGTGAGAGCAGCTGCATCCCAGAGGGAGCGATGACATCAGCCCACATTCCCTAAACTACATCATTACCTTTAGTGTCCAAGGCCCAGTGTTGGCAGCTTCTTCCTCTATAACTGAAGCTGCAGAGGCCTTAATTATTCTAACACGCACTCCAGGAAAAGGCTTCGTTGGTCCATTTCTGGCAAAACAGTGATTTTCCTCATTTTAACAAGCGAGGCCATCATCAATCCAGATCTTAACCACAAGTGAGATATTTCAGTGGGCTCAGCGACTGACAATAAATCTTTGGCGTGCTTTTTCTTCTTCAAAGTGTATGCTTCAAGCAATTTTAATTTGATTCTTAATTAAGATGCATGTGTAAGTCAAATTTCATTAAGGCCTCTTTCTTGTTCTACAGCATTCAGACCACCAAAGACAGTTTGGATGACCAGCCTTGGAAGGCAAGCGCATGGTATCTTAGAGAGAGCCAGTCCCTGACTCTTAACATTCACCCTACCACTGATTAGTTGGATGCCTTTGGACACACCCTTTAAACTTATTTGCATAATGAATAGGTTAAACATTTTGTGACTTTTTTGTCTTATTAATGCTCTATTTTTAAGGTGAGGAACCTAGCCACTGATTATTATTATTATTATTATTGCTATTACAACTGCTGCTACTATTTTTTTTTTAAGTAGCAAGGAAGTTGGAGAACCTGGGTATTGAATTAAGAGTCAAGAGAGCCCAGCTTAGCTACCTTTCCCCAGAGTGTCTACTATAATTTTAGAATTCAGTTGCATGACCCTGACACACATGAACATCTTCAGCAAGAATGCCAGCATATCCAAGGTCACAGTCCAGCTTTATCAATTCGTGGAAGAGACAGTTTCCAACACAAATTGTTTGAGGGGCACTGGATAGAGATATCCTTCTCTCTCCAAAACATCTTCTGCACTGCCTGAGAAATATGACCATTCAAGGAAGACTATGAAAAGTTCTGTCAATGTAAGGAGAAAGCATGGAGCCATGCAGAGTCCTGTTCTTGAAGTTAGATGCTTGGGCTGGAAGGCTGGTTCTTTTGTGAAATTAGTCTCTCAAATACAGGGCTTACTGAAATTATAATTAATGTAAGAAGCTCAATGGATACACTCCCAGCAAAGCAAACTAGGAGCTGTCAGCTAGGAATATTAGGGGGGCACAGTTTCCTCAGCTTCCCCAGTTCCCCAAAGGAGACACGCTGAGGTGGTGGCTACAGCAATCTGCCTGTTTAGAGTGAGGCAGTGGAAAGCCCTGAGTAGAACTTCCCAAGCCTCTCGAACCCGAGCCCACATTGAGCTAATATTTCAGCACGATTCTTTATGTTTTTCCAAAAGCAGCCTTTTATAGATCTCATCACCCAAATCTAATATCTGGGTTGAGGGGCCACTTTCTTACTAGCCCCCAGAGCCATCTTGCTCCACTTACTGAGTATGTAATCTCAGGAGTGTGAAATGGCTATGGCAATACTTACGTTGTGCTGAGAGTGGATGAGATTAGGCAGTAAAGTAGCTAGCACAACGCCTGGTGAGTAGGTGCTTAGTAAACACAAGTGGTTACTGGTGTTAGTTTATTCATTTGGGCTGGGCACCACCTTACTCCAAGGAATTCTTGAGAAAAACCTAGTGAGCTATATCTTTGCTTAGATATGAGCAGAGGCTTCCTTCCTTCTTGGCTACAGGGGGCACAAGTCCTGGGGGTGGGTGGGAGGGGGCGGAGAAATTGACAAATTGCCAATCTTTCATTTTGCTTATGACTATCCTTGTCCT